>NW_003163272.1:132022-310585 GCF_000004985.1 Naegleria gruberi
TGGTTACACAAATGGATCATTATGGTGCTGCAAGATTGCTGTAAAGGTTGATAAGATCAAATGGATTTCTTCCAAACTGAAGCTAAGAAGAGAGGCCTCCCAACATACCGAGTGATTGATGCAGGAAGAACACAAATTGAAAGAGGAACAGCAACAGTTCTTGGTAAGTTTTCCTTCATCATTTTGGAAATTAATTCAAATTTCATCAATTTATGTTACCATCTAACTATTAATGTTTTTAATATATTTGTCTAATTATTATTGCCATCTAACTATTAACAACAGCTATTGGACCATGTCCTAATAGATTATTGGACTTTACCAAGGAATTGAAATTATTGTAATTAAGATCTATTGGGTGTGGAATTTGTGGAGAATAGATTTTGAGGAATGATAAATTTTGTCTTGACACTAGTCAATTAATTATCTATTTATTATTTAGTGTTTTTTACATTTTAATTGGAGAATTAATGATGGAAACAGCATCTCCAGCACTATAGAGGGCAACAGCAAAGTAAAAGATATCATCTTCGCCATTCAATCGTTTAACAATTTCTTGGAAAGCAATTCCTAAAGGTTGACTATTCTTTACAAATGAGAGAGTGCCATTGGTTCTCAAATCAACTTGGACTTTGAAGGTATCTCCCGTTCCACCTCCACCGAAATTATCATCATAGTGGAGTGAGTGGAAATTGTGACAAGTATGACCATTGTACAGGTAATAACACCAACCATTTTCATAATTGAGATTTCCGTTCAAATTCACATCAGCTTTGCAAATACCAATGTTGATAATGCCCTGGGCGGTCTTGTTAACTTTGAGATTGAATTCTTTACGTTGTCCAAATCTGATTGGCTCGACACACAAATTTACAGACCATCCATCAATGTTAATCTTGGTAAGGGTTTTGCCTTCGTTGGAAACTTGTAAATCTTTACCAGTCATGAGGAGATCAAATCCACTGACAATTCCACTCACGTGGTGTCGAGGCTTTGTTGTGAAAAAGTCGTCATCGCTAGATACTCCAATTACTTCAGAGCTATCAAAGATCGAGGTTGGACTCAGTACAGAAATCTGTTCTACATGCATCACTGGAGCAGAAAGTAAATTGCTGGTACTAATATTGGCAATTCCAGCAAGTTGTTGAGTGGTTGTCTTTTGGAGAGCCAATTGTTGATTGGCCTTATCTACCTTGTGTACTATTGTATTGAGTTGACAGCTCATTGCCTTGGCAATCTTCTTTAAAAGCTTGACTTGCAGTTCCAGATCTGCCACGTACTTTTCAGGGATGGAAATCAAATAGTGCAAACATTCAGGAGACAAGTATTGGAGACGAATATGATTTAACAGAGTTGGGAAGTATTTCTTTCTCACTTGGAAATCGTATTCTACCCACAGAAGAGCAGCATTTAAAATATCGTCCTCAGTTCTCACATTCAAGTCATCTCTCGAAATAATGTTCAGCACTGTTTCAACATCTCCAATTAAATTCAATTGACCATTCTTGCATATGATAAAGAATTTCTGGGCTATGAATTGGCTGGCCTTTGTTTTGAGAGATTGATATTTGGAATTTTCCAAGAAAATACACGAAAGCACATTAAATTCGTTCAAATTCTTCTCCAGATATGCCTCGCAAATCGATGCCAAATCCACAAACATGTACTTATCAGCAATCTCCAACAGTGGAGCAGAATCGCACTCCAAACAATCCACTTCCAAAGTATACATTGTCTTGATCATTATACAGAAAATTCGCACATCCTCATATCCTATATCGTTCTCCTGATCTTGATTATTATGAAAATCAGGACACTCCATCACTGAATGATCCATTATTTCAATAAAATCACATTTCGTTTTCATCTTTCCAAACATCATTTCTTTAAAAAATGGACTATACAGTGATAGAATTGCCTTATTAACATAGAGTGTTGTTGAGGTCAGTTGAGGAATATCATTCGTCTTGATTGTCAAATTGTCCTGCAACGAATCCACTTCTGTTGCATTGGTATGTAAACAATTTGGTAGTGTTGATGAACTGTCTTCCTTGTCTGATGAATTTTCACAACACGACAATACATTCCCCAAATTCAACTTGTTCGAATGTTTCATCACAATCCTAAAATCAGCCAACTCCTCATTATTAAACAAACTCGGTACATTACTCTCAAAACTCTTCCCAAATGTAATTTTCGCCTTTTGCAATCTCACATTATTCTCAGAGAGAACAAATCCTCTCAGTGAACTATTCAATATCGTGTTGGTCATGCTCAAATTCCTCGTGTGATGTCTCTGTGGAGGTGTTTGTCCCCCCATCATGATTGGTGAACTAGGTGGAGGTGGTGGATTAAAATTGATAGATTGTAAAATTGAGGGTGATTGCTGATTGGTTAGGGATGAACTGTTACTTCCTTCACTTGTGGTGGTGCTAGTGGTGCTGTTAGAAATGGCGATGGGTGAAGATTTTGTTTGATTGTTATCGGTTGTTGATGTTGCGATTATTGATGATGAAGTGTTTAATGAAGTGGGAGAATTATTCGAAAGTAAAGTTTCTTTGGAATCTTGTTCGGTTGCTTGGAGAATATTTAGTGGATTTGATGAGGGAGAAACATTTTGGACTGCAAGAACCATTCCTGAAAGTGTTTCCGATGATGAATTTGTTATTGTTGTATTAATTTCTTGATTATCCGAAGATGTTGTATTATTCGAAATGTCATTCGAAACATTTAAAACTAATTGCGTCGGTGAAGAGGAAAATTGTTTAGTGTTGNCGGATCCACCAACACTTGTTTCGAATATTGTTCTTGGTGAAGAAGAAGATGATGCATTCGATGATGATGACGAATTATTCGAATACCTCTTTGACATTTTTTTTCCGACGGATTTAGTATTAACTCTATTGTAAACCCGTTCCAGTACATTTTGATTTTACAAAATACTGATAACATCTAGAAACAAGTCGATTGGAAAAATTGAAACTGTTATTCATTAGCAGCAACGAAATTGGAGCGGAAGGAATTAAATCGAAAGATCTCCACATGTTGTTGAGGTCTAACTATGTACATGTTGTGAAATTGTAATTTCCTTCATCATGATCCTCAGCATGGAAACTGAGAATGGAAATGGATTCCATCGATTCAATAACGACATAATCAATACGCACGCATCGTTCCTTCACAAACCAAATAATGAGAGCCACTAAAACAACTTAAAACAATTCTTTCATTCCTAAACTCTTAAACTGGATCAAAAGAAACCCAAACAATTAATTGTTAACTTTTCACAAGATCATGACCAAGATTAATACCATTTTAATTTCAACCTCAATCATTTCCGTTGGGTTGATAATTGGCCTACTCATCATTTTATCCAATTAAAAAAAAAAGCAATCATGAAGAATTTATTTGCCACCAATTTCAAGTCAAATAATGCTGCCGAAACCAAAACCAAAGATGCAACTGCCAATTTCTGGTCCTTTGTAGAACATTGACTGGAATGTAATACAGTTTTTATTGCTTATAACTACTATATATCTGTTGATTCTTCCAAATGATAAATGTCAGAAATCTTTCCATTATCAACCGTGTGAATATCAATGGTCATAATACTGAATGCCTTAGTTCCATCTCAATTCGCTCCCAAAAAAATCACCAACCGATATTACCAGTGCAAATTGATCTTACCATTACTCTAATTGTCAACTTGCAAAAATTCTTGAACGTCCCATTTGAGATTTGGTTCTTGTTGACAATCCATGCAATTTGTATCTCTTTTTTATAACATTGAATTCATGATTTTTGTTTTAAGTTTTTAACGGTAACAAAAGGCGCTTATTCACCAACATGCAAGCTAGACAAATGAATTCTATCGAAAGGAATATCAAATATTGCGTCCTCTCTATCTAGACAAGATATTCTCTTCATCAACTTTCTTGCGTTCATCTTATTGAAGATCACACAATATTTAAACACGATTGATCATATAATGAAAACAAAAAGAAAAAAATGTCCAAGCCAATACTCACTTATTTCAGCTCGAGAGGGAAATCAGAGTTGATTAGAATTATTCTTGCTGATTGTGGTAAGTGTGGATGATGATCATTATTACAATTTTAATATTATTTAATATTATTTAATATTTATTTAATATTAATTAAAATTGTAAATAATTTGATGAGTAGGAGTTGATTATGATGAAGTCAATGTTGGAGTTTGGCATCCAACTGAAAAATCCGATGCTTTTAAACAACTTGTAGAAAGTAAAACTCTTGCTTTTGACTCACTTCCAAGTTATCAAGATGATCAAATCTTACTTGTCCAATCATCTTCAATTGTTAGATATTTGGGTAAGAAATTTGGATTGGCTGGTAAAGATCTCGTTGAGGAAAGTCTCATTGATCAATATTATGAAGGAATTTTGGATTTGAATGTTTTATTGAGATCGGCCTTTACTGCCTCATATCCAGTTTCTTCTGAAATCACCAATGAAAGTATCGAGCAAAAGATTCAAATCATTTTGAAGGAGAAATTACCAAAATTATTGCAATTCTTTGAAAGAGCATTGGAAGGTGGAAAGGAATATCTTGTTGGTGGTAAAATTTCATATGCAGATATTGCATTATTCTATGCTTTGGATACTTATACAGAAGTTTTGGGAAGCTACTTTGAAAATCAATTGAATAGTGGTGAGGAATTGAAGAATTTGAAACAATTACATGCAAGAGTTAAGGCAAGAGAAGGTATTCAAAAGCATTTGAACAATCCTAATAGATTCCCTAAACAATCACTTCCAGGTTATGAAAAGATAGCTCAACAATTACAACAATAAATCAATCACCACCATATATGGCACTTTATTGTAATCCAATTCAATATCCATGACATGTGTGTCCACAGCAAATAAGCACAAACTGTAGTTATATGTATGGATGATTTTGATTCTGTTTAACCGTAAGTTCTCAAGTTCATCAAGAAAAAAATACCTCAATAAGAACCTTCTGGTTTTTCAAATCCATCATCAGTTAATTTCTATTACATTATAACTATTGAAAATGTGTCATGGTTGTTATGCTCCACCATTGTTTTTGTTACCGGTTTTGTTGGTAGTAGAGGCTTTTAGAGGGATCGGGAAAGGAATACAAAGTGTTGATCAAGCAATTCGGGCCAACAATTTAAAGATGATAGAATTATTCAAGCAAAAGAAACATGATTTGGATTTATCTGCTTCTAATCAGCTGTTGGATAAGTCGAGTGTTTCCATTCAGGAAATTAAAAAACATGTTGATGAGTTGAATGATAATGATAGGGAACAATTAGCCAAATTGTTGATTCAGAGATGTATTGCCCGATTGGAACAACCTGATTATGGATTGGCTAAGGATGATATGCTTGAGGCATTGTCATTGATGAATGCAACTGGTGAATCGGGTAATGATGGTTCTTCTTCTTTTGGTTCATTCTGTAGGAATTTCTATTTGGCTGAATACTTGTTGGGAATGTGTTATCACGGAAATGGTGATTTTAAGGAGGCTGCTATTCATTTCCAAAAATCTATTGAACACAGATCTTATGTAGAATCTCAATTGATCGATCATCAAGACAATGAGAAGGAACTTATTGCAATGGAAGAACAATTCTTTTCCATGCAATTAGAAGCAAAGAAGCCAGTGGAAAAGGTTGCTGCTTCTTGGACTAAAAATTGGAGCTATTATGCCAATAGTGTTACTAATTTTACAAATAAGGCCAAGAATTTCTATAACCACAATTTAATGCTAGGCTCAGATAAGCCAGTCCTCAAGACCAAACCAAATACCTACATTACCTTGGAATTGTTGTACATTAGAGCAGGTGTCTCCTATTATTCTGGCACCTATTATGCAAATGGCGTTGAATATTTCAATAGAGCTATAGAATTGGGAGAGAGCTATCAATCAGAATATTTGGAGTCATCCTATTATAATAGAGGATTGTGTTATTATTATTTAGGAGAATTGGAAACAGCTATTGAAGATTTTACCAAATCCATTTCTTTAATGCCTCTCCTAAAACAAAGAGATGCTGTCTATTTAATGAGAGCTGCCACATATGGAAGATTGGGTATGATCAAAGAGAAGGAGCAGGACGAATATAAGGCTCGTCTCATAAATCCATTCGGAAAACCTCTTCCATTATTTCACCTTAGATTATTAGATGATGATACACTTTGTCATATTATGAGCTTCCTTCAAACCAGACAAGTATTGGTAATGTCATCTCTGAACAAGTACTCAAGAAATCTTGTAAAGAGCTACCTACAACAATATGATATTGAAATTAGTTATTCTGCTCTGGTTGTTACTGAAAAGAAACCAGCATCTTTGGGACAAACTTGGTTCCTGCCAAAGGAAAGTTTACCAGGAAAAGCTGAGATGGTCAATCACGTACTCCAACATTCTCTGCTTAAGCATGTAAGAAATATGAGATTGTTAGCTTGTTCGTCTCATTTTTTTACTGAAATACACTTTGAAGAACAAGTCCTATCTAAAACTAAGAATTTGAAGAGATTGGCATTGTATGAGTATACACCTGTACAATCAATACTCCCAGTTCACTCTCCTGATCTCGAATACTTGGAAATTGGTTCGAGTATTTACAATGACTACCATTTCCGTCCATTCATCTCCAAGTTTACTAATTTGAAGCATTTAAAACTTGGAGTTGCTTTCTTCCCTTCTTTGAATCCATTCTCTGATAATCCTAATCTTCAAATTGTAGAATATTTACCAATCACTGATCAAGACACGGAATACTATGTGAATTATACTGGCTCCAAGCCAGTTGGAAATACTTGGGAAGAATTGAAATCTTTGAATCCTCACATTGTTTTTAAAGAGTACCAAGCAAGTACCAGCAGTTGTCTCTATGATTTTACTTCTTACTAAAAATGGAGTCCTTAATAAAGCTGATGATGATTTTAATAATTAATTAACTGATAAATGGATCTTGATATCTTTGAGTTCTCTTTCTTTTGCAGTATGAACAAAATATTAACACAAATCATAATAAATATTGATGTGTTTTTGAATTTTTTTAACATTCACTGAAATGTTTTATTATTGGAAATATATTTGGCCTCAACCCATCATCATTTGCACTTGTCATCACACGGAAAGTTGACAGAAATTAAAAATCAATTTAAAAAAAAATGTCAGAAACCATCCACTTTGAATTTATCAACATTCCTGCCTCCGAAAAGGACCCATTCGTCATCAAAATTGGTGGAAATGAAGTTTATTCGTAAGTTTCCACCACTTTCTTCTAACATTTCCAATAGAGCTACCGAAACCTTGAAGGACACTAAATTTTCCCTCAAAATCTCACCATCCGGTCTATCTGCCATCCATCGTGAATTTATCAACTTTATAATTCCACAAGCAGACATTGATGAATTAAATCAATATGATTTAACTAATAAGGGATATTATCTGAAAGTTCGTGTAAAGAATTTGGGAGAATTATCAGTAACTCAGGGAGTGAATGCTGCTATGGATGAAGCTAATGTCATTGTTGATGATCAACGTAAATTCTATGTTGATGAAAAGACTGGAGAATATACCTAGTAAGTTTAGTTTTATTTCGGATAAAAATAATTTAACACTGGATTAATTACTTGATGATTTTGAAAAATTAGTAAATATAACAAACCAGCCTATCTTGCAGATGATTATGAGAAAAGTCCAAAGAATAAGCTTACAAAGGCAGTTCACAATTCAGCAGACTTTGGAACTGATTCCACACGTATCTGGCTTCACTTGTCAGGAATTGATGCCTCAGAAGAAGATCCTTTTGAAATCTTGGATGCTGATCAAAATGATAAGAGAATCATGCATACCACTAAACCAATCTTTAGAAAGAAGGAAATGATGATCTATGTCAAGAAGAATGATCCTCAAGCTAAAACACACATTGCTAATTTGCATATCAAGATTCCAAGTGTTGGTGTTGATACAGTTAGTGATTTTGATTTGACTACTTTGGGTACCCATATTTTGATTGCTGTTTTGTAAGTATTTAAATTACCATATTTGTTAATATTTACAATATATATATGAACAAATACAAATATAAATGAAAAATATAGAAATGAAGGATCCAATGTTGAAATTCAACAAAGAACAAACAAAATGTTCGATGAAAAATACTTTAATCCAGTTCACTATGCAAATGCTGAACAAGAATACAAACAAAAAAATAGAGAAAAGTCACTTGTAAAATATGATGATGATTCCAATTCTGGACCAGTTACTGAAACTCAAATGAGAGCAGGCGATTCTGATTCATTAGATGAAGTGACTCTTTCTTTATATGTTAATAATATTCCAGCTTCCAAAAAGGAACCATTTACCATTTATATCAATGGTGATGAATTTTTCAAGAGTGAAGAAGAAATTCCACTCACAAGAACTACTGTATTGAGAGCTTCATTTGAAAAACCACCACGTGGTGAGGAATTGGTCATTGAAGCTCGTTTCAATATTGAAGCTCGTGATGTTGACACCAAGCAACAATTTAACATTACCAAAAATGGTACATTCATGTTCTTTGGTATCGAAAAAGTTGGAGACAGTGAACGTATCCAAATGAAACAACAACATAATGATACTTTTGGACCAAAATCTGGAGAAACTATGACTAAATCAAGTGGTGCTTCTGCTAGCTCAAAGAGTTCAACTGAACAAATTCCAGTTTACTTCCATTTGGCTGGTATTAATGCTACTGAACAAAAACCATTCGAAATTTATGTTAATGGTCAACAAATTTACAAGCAAACTCAAGATCTTGGAGATAGAATGGCCATTGTAACTGGAAGATTGCCAAATGTTGATGATTTGAGAGTTACTGTTAAGGCAGTTTCTCTCCTCGATGGTTTGGAAGAAGAATCTGAAGTTAACGTCTCCAAGTATGGTAATTACATCAAGTTGGAAGTTAGCAGTGATCGTTCTGTTATTGACATTACTCAATCAAAGAATGCTGAATTTGACAATGCCACCATTGTTGATTCAAAGAAGATGCCAAAATCCATTCCAAAAGTTACTCCTTCCACTACCTCAACAACTACAACTGCAAAGCCAGCAGCATCAACAGGAGGAAGTGAAGATTATTTGGATGTTTTGAAAAAGTTGGGTGAATTGAGAAAGGCAGGTATTTTGACTGAAGAAGAATTCCAAGCAAAGAAGAAACAAGTTCTTGGTTTGTAAATAAAGTAGAACCACATTCTTTGGATTTATTTTGCTTTGCAAATCGACTTGGCAGCTTGTCTGGTAAGGATAACAAGGATGGACACGAGAGAGCTTGTTTGACTTGTGGATCTTCCCTCAAGTGTTTTGGTGCATACAAGTAGGCAATTGGGGAGTAACTTTCCATACATTTCAATAAGAGATCCTTGTCAGATCTAACTCTTTCCGAAGCATAAATGTAAATGCTACTTTCTGAATTTTCAATCGCTGTCTTATCATCTCTCATCTTTGATGTAAATAAACGTGGATCAATATTACTCAAATCTGAAGGATATTCTTCTCTCAAAATATCAATTGGTACCACTCCATAGTTCAACAAATCTGGATTCGATTTCAAAGCCGTAATCCAGAAAGTATTATCCTTACGAAGCTTACTACTCACTAGAACGCTTGTATATGCTGATATTTCAAGCAAATGCAACATAAACTCATCATCTTTCAAGTATTCTGCTGGGATGAAATTTTGTACTGCATTGTAATTCATAGCATAGTCAATATCATCGTCTTCCATATTTCTCAGTATTTCCAAGATTTGATCCATTGTTAAGTTTAGTCCACTGACATATGCCAAAGCTTTTGGATTTGCTAATATTTTGACATCATTCTTGAGAGAATCACCAATAAAAAGAGCACAATTTACATTGATATCAATGCATTCTAACATGAATTCCCTATTATTTCTCAATTCAGGAGAAGCAATACTTAAGAAAATTACATTTCTACGTGAGATTTCCTCAAGAATTACATCTCTATCCTCCAAATATTCATTAGTCTTGTAATTTCTATGGAAGTGTTCATTGATAACTTCAACCATGAGTGTTAAATTGTTCAACAATTCTGGCTCTACTGATTCAATATCCAATGTAACCTGTAAGAACCTTAAAATGTCTTCCTTTGTCTTAATTTTGAAGCCAATTTCACCCAAACCTATAGTATAGACCCAGTGTTTAGCCACTTCTGGATCATTGATGAATTCTGTTTGAACACGATATGGATATACTAAATAAGGGTAATGCTTCATTAATTTGATTGTAAACTCTTTATCCTTTCTTAAACTATGATGTAAGAAAAGGTGAGAACTATTGATATTGAACAAATTAAAGTAAGCATCCTTATCCTTTCTGATTTCTGTAGGAAAAAATGCTGGAATACGTTGAATAAAAGAATCTGGATCAGTTTCGAATAATTGTTTGACTGCTCCCAATATTTCTGGATCTCTTCTCAATTCAACACTGAGATATGGATAGAAATTAGCATGCACTTTCAAAAACTCGACAAGATCCTTCTTATCTCCTTCTTGCATAATTTTCACATACTTTTTCATGTTATCTATCATTTCTTCTTCTGGATAAACTTCATTACCAAGTAATGAAATTGGTTTGATTACATGAATTGGAATACTCTCAATCCAATCTTTGATATGTCCAATGCATTTCAATGATGGGAACATTGTAGTACCTGTCTTTAAATAAAAGAAACCATTTCTCTTATCTAAAAGTGTCACTACTGTAGAGTACAAATGTCCTGTCTGAACCATTATCAAATTCTCTTGCCATTGATTTTCACCAAATTCACTGTCCAATAGCAAGGGAAAGGTTGAACGTTCAGAGATTGGTGTTTCTACAACAAATTCCCAATCATCAACCGGGGCAATGGTAATTAAATTAGAGAAATGATATCTGCCACTTGCACAATTAGTCAACCAAACCTTCAAGTGAAATTGCATATTGGTAAAACCAAATTGATTAATTAAATTGGCTAATTGTTCATTGCTGAGTGCAGGAGAATCGTAATCATGGGCAAGTTCTTGGCAATATTTATGCCATTTGTCAATCAAGTCATTCTTCTCTTCTGTGTGATAAATTGCATCAAAGGTTGTGTTTATCAATCTGCTGTGTGCTCTGTCTATTGTTGAAAGGAATGGGAAAATCCTAACAACAACTTCTGGGATGTGGAAGATATTCATTTTTTTTCATGAGATGATTATCCCAACAGCAGTCAAGTTTAAAACCATTTAAATTGTGTAAATTTAATAGGTTACACTTGTCTATTCAAGGTTTCATATGATCTGTTTCTAATTTAGCAATTTACTTGCCATGCATGGTCACATCTTATCATCAAATGTAAAAAGCAGTAATTCATGTAGAAATTTAACATTTTCAAATTCTCTCCACAATATTCTCAAGCAATTCATAAATCTTATTGAAAGAAGGCCTCTCTGAAGGATTGTGTTTCCAACATTCTGTCATTAAATTGATGAATAATTGCACGCATTCAATTGTATCATCATTAGTAAAGAGTTGAGTATTGGTAGTAATCCATTGATTAATCTCATCTCTATTCGAAACATCAAAGGGAAGGAGAGGTCTTTGGCCATTAATAACAAGTGGTGGAACTTTAAATGTGTTTTTCACATGTTGGAATGGAGTGGCTCTGAAAAACATTTCCCACATAATTATAGCAAATGAATAAACATCAATTTTGCTGGCTTCCTTATTCTCTATTTGTGTATCAGAAACAAATGTCTCAGGGCTGTAATTAATTGTTACATTATACTAAACTAACACGAAACTTACCTGCAGTATAAGATGGTACCTATTTGTTTAGTCATATTTGTTTGAACAGTGTTGCTAACGAGTTTCACAAGACCAAAATCTGAAACCTTTGCCTGATTCTTATCGTTTAGCAATACATTGCCAGGTTTCTAATAAAAAGATGAATAATACTTATAAATTGGAAAACCTACCAAATCTCTGTGAATAATCGCTGGTTTCAGTGAATGTAAATAAATCATGCCATTAGATATGTGAAGTAAAATTTTTAACACATTTTGGAAGTGTTGGTTTGTGAAATTGGAATATTTCGAATTGGAAATAAATCGATCCAATGCACCATTTTCCATGTACTCTGTAACAATATACTTGCTCTTCTCAGTCATACATACTCCGTAAAATATTAACACGTTGGGATGTCTCAATCGACTCAAAACTGCAGCCTCCTTTTCAAACTCTTCATTGTTAATTGAACCTTCTGAGAAATCATACTTGAGGGATTTGATAGCAACATTAATATTTGACCATGAGCCGAGGAAAACATTAGCTGAACCACCTTCTCCTATCCTCTTTTCAATAGTGATTTCTTCGATTGGAATAATGAAGGAGTCGTCCTTTTGATATTTGGATGTTTTAGAGTTGCTTTTCACTAATGATTGGGAAAGCTCTGTATCGTTAGTGAGAGATCTATACTTGGTACTACCTCCACTCGAACCATTGTCAATACTGGAAGCTTTATCATAGTATTGCTGTTCTTCTTCAGTAAATTCAAATAGCATTCTCTTGTCAATGAGTTTGTTTTCAATAGCTTGCTCTGCTCTTTCTTTTTTCTTCAATCTGTTTAATTTTTTGATGATCGTTACCATACAATACATTCCCAATCCAAGTAAAATACCCAGAATGAATAAAAAAAGAGAGGTTCCAATAATAATTGCAACGTATGTTTCTACTGGAAATTCAGGAATTTTCTTACATTCAAAATTGAAAACATTAGCCTCTTGGGTCAGTGATTTATCTAATGCTGTTCCACTCTTACAATTTCCTATTTGAATTGGTAGTTCGATTGTGCTAAATCTATTTTCAATTATGATTCTTGTAGGTACTTTGAAATACTCATCCAAGGTTTCATTTCCAAAAACATTAATAGTGAATGTAATGTAATTCATATTGTTAGGCTGCTTGTTTGACAGTTTGATATAGGATGAAGATGAATAAAAATCAAAAATCTCATCAGAGAATGGTGCTATAGTTCCATCCTTGGTTGTTTTTACAATAAATGAAATATTGTATCTCTCTCCAATTAATAATTCATAATTTCCATTCACAATTTTTGGAGTTATTCCAGTGAATTCTGCTGAGGATAATCGTAGAGGAATAGTATTATCCATTCCCATTACTGCTACATTTCCATTTAATGTACATCCACTTAAAGTTGGAAGGGTTGCCTGATTGAAAAACATTGCCCCTCCACTCAGTCTTGCTGTATTATTTACAAACTGTGAATATTGGAAATTTAATTGATATGAACCAGTTGGAAAATAGATGGCACCACCACGATCTGCATAATTTCCAATGAAATTTACGCCATTAAATTCGTATGGAGGAGTAAATTTGGCATCATTTACTGCGGACTCTATTGAAATGGCACCACCTCCACAAAAAGCTCCATACCTAGACATTGGATACAAATTACAAGTAACTCTATTATTAATAAACTTGCTTCCCCTGATGAACAAATTAGCTGCCAAATATTTCACACGAACAGCTGCTCCACTGAAAGTGGCTAGATTATTATAAAATTCGCAATAATCAATGAACAATCTTTGTACAGACTGAATCGTCACTGCTGAATCATATGAATTATAAAATTTTGAGTTTGAAAATAAAACTTGAGATCTGTAGCCATTGCCAGAAATGTCGTAAATGTCAAATTGTCTCCTCTGTGAAAATTCACAATTTACAACAGAAAGCACCGAGTACGATTCCACGCGTACGTGAGCGAATCTATTATCAAGT
Organism: Naegleria gruberi; assembly: GCF_000004985.1. Taxonomy (NCBI): domain Eukaryota; phylum Heterolobosea; class Eutetramitea; order Acrasida; family Naegleriidae; genus Naegleria; species Naegleria gruberi. The sequence continues at coordinate 145,869 of NW_003163272.1, forward strand.
TTGATATTTCTCAGTGTGGTATAAACAATTTCTTTAAAGATTAGAAACGCGCTCACAAGATCTTGAGATGGAATTGCGTTTCCTGTCATTGTAATATTCTCAAATATTGCATTTTGGAAAGAGGTAACAGAGGAAAATAACTTTCCTGAATAGACTCTAATATCCTTCACTATGATACTAGTTCCAGATTGTGCTAAAATGCTTAAAATAATACCTCCAAACTTTTGCAAAACACCTTTGAGCTTAGTACTCTGGTTAATATCAGATGTCTCACAATTAGTAAATGTAACATAATTACAAGCAAATGTATGAACAACACTAAATATAGTTCTCTCCACATGAACTATACTCGATTCCTGAATATTGACCAGTGTTTTTGCAATACTATCCAAGATTATTACTTCGTCACATAAATAGAAAACAGAGACTAGATCCAAGGTTGACCTATTAACTACTACCTTGTTTCTATAATTGACAACAATTGTTTCTGAAAAAAATGAATTTTCTACAATGAAATATCTAGATTTCAAATTGGATTCCACTTGTCCAGGGGTATTGTTATCCATAATTCCTGAACCATTAAAATAACAATTCTCCACCAACACTGAAATGAATAAATCGAAAATAATAATATCATTCAGTACCAAATCGTGTAAATATAATGCTTCAAATCCATATGGAATTAGTAACCCTTTCGAAAATAATGGTAACGTCTGAACACATGTCAGAACACTCGAACGTCCATCCAAGTGAGTGATTTCCATGAAGAATCTCACTAGTTCAAATTCTTCCATTTGATACCACTCTAGCCCACATAAAAAGGGTTCATTTCCAATAACAATAACTTTTAAAAGTACATTTCTCTCCACTGATTTCATATTTAAAAAATCGGAATAATCTCTATATAATGTCTCATTCAATGAATAGAAGAGTTGAGTAAATGCTACACATGGATTTTCCATAGAATGTCCACAATTCACATTTGTTGAAGAATTACCATTAATACCTCCCAAGTACAAGGTAATATTTACGGTCATTTCCATGGAAGAATTATTCGTTATCAATGACCAAAAGGCCTCCTTCGGCCTCTCCACAACCAAGGTTGGTTCACCATTACTTGTTGATGAAGAGGTGGTTGCTGTTGTTGTTGTTTGTATCATCATTGGTTCGTCCATATTCATATTCATATCAAGAGCATGTGAATTTATTGGTGTTGACAGCTGTATCAACACCATCATAGCCAAAAGTAAGAGAAGTAATGAAGACCTTTCCAGAGAAGGAAAACGTAAGGGTTGTTCCTGCATTTTTTTGTCGATTGTAGAGCTTTGAAATAATAGGAGTGTTGATGACTCCGTTTTAATATGCGGATTACATTACACCAGTTTAGATTAGCAAAGGTTTCCCTCAATCGATACTTTAAAATCGAGAAACATTCTAAAACTCTGCTAGCTGCTACTTTTGGAGTTCCGACATTTTTTCATTTTAAAAAAATAAATTTTAATATTTTAATTGATGAACACGAATTACACGCATGTAATATGCTCTCATGATATCACAATACACGACAAACAAATTTATCAGTAACAAAGCACATTCTATTGAATCATCGATGATTCCATTACAAAACCAACTCTTCAACATCTTTCCCTCTAGAAAAGAACTCGATGAACTTCAAACAATGCAAAATTAGCACTCAAGCCTTTCAAAATTTCTCTTCAAAAAAAGAACACCAACAAGTGTTGCATCATAATCACCACGTGTTCATCTGTAGCATCATCACCATTGAAAAGCAACCATCAATTTTATTATTGAGGACGAATAGATTTGATCAAATATATACATCACGTTATTGTTGTTGTTGATGATTAAAAAAAGGCATTAAGAGTAGTTTTAATAATTATAATAGTAATAATAATAATGGTTATTGATAAGATTCCTTGTTTGTATGCATTAAGTAGTGGTTTAACTATTACTCCTTCTTCGGATCAAGATAATTTCATCACCATCATCAAATGGTTCTCTGAGACAAATTCCACCAGCTAAATTTCCTCTCATCTCAACCTCAGAGGCTGACCAGATTTTACATTTGGCTGAACGATGTAATTTTGCAGTCTTTTCAGGTAACCTTCCTCGAAATAGCTCCCCTCCAAAGAATATATTTGTCTATGATTTGAACAAGTATGATATTTGTGATATTGTTGCTGGTGAGGATTTTGCAATCTTTGTTAATAGAGCTGGAAATTGTTATTTATTGGCTGATGGAATAGAGGACAAATCTAAAAAGTGGAAGGTTTGGATGGGATTGGAAGATGTTGAATTGAATGGGAAAGATGCTGTTTTGATACCATTTACTGTGGAAGATCCTATTGAGATGGTATTTGCTCATTCGTTTTGTGTACTTGTAAATAGACATGGTCAGGTTTATTACTTTCCAGAATATGATAATAATAACACCATAGGTAGCCAACCAACTCTTCTTTCAAAATTGAGTATGGATTTGTTTGGAGGAGAGAGGATTGTACATTGTGGACTTGGAAATGAACATGCCTTGTTTTTGACTGAAAGTGGAAAGGTGTTTGGAAGTGGAGCTAATTGTAAGTAGTTTAAATTTGATTTGATATATTGATTGTGTTAAAAGCTAGCGGACAATTGGCCAATGCAAAGTGGTATTCTGATCAAAAGTTTGTTCAATTACCAACTGACCATATTCCAGACAAGATTGTAAAGGTTTTTGCTACTTATAACACCTCATTTGTGCTTACAGAAAATAATGAAGTTTGGAGTTGTGGAGATACTACTTATAATGCCTCTGGTCACAAGGCCAACCAAAATAACAAAACAACTGAGCTTGTGAAAATTCCAATAGATGAGAAAATCGTAGATATAGAGCCAGGTCTATTTTTCGTGGCCTTTAAAACAATAGGTGACAAGTATCTTGTTTTTGGTTATAACAACTTTTCACAATTTGGAAGATCGGAAACCTTGGCTGAGAGAATTGATGGTCCTCATCCATTAGATACCTTCCCTAATGAAAATATTCAAAAAATAGTATGTGGAGGTTACAATTCAATAATTATTTCTCAAGATAGAAAATATTATTCAGCTGGATGGACCATCGATGCCCCTTTCTATCCATCAAAAGAAAATTTTTACAATCTTATTGACATGCAAAGGTTTTTAGGAATTAGAAGACCATTCACAGATTCATCAGTAGAATTGTGTGCAACTATGGGACGATACTTCTCAATCTTTTTTTCCAGGGATAGTGCAAGAAGACCTCTCAATTTCAAGAAATCTTTCAAAATTTGTGATATTCTCATCAAGACACAAAATGGTGGAGATGTAGTTGGACAAGAAGAATATTCAAACTTTATGTATTCAAGTGATTAATTGTATTTTATGGAACCACTATTACATTGTATTGATAAAGATTTATTCTTCCAATTGGGAAGAATTATATTTGGATTGAGATTCTTTCCACTCCATAAACCAAGATCTATTTGGAAAAGATTTCATGTTATCATTTACAATACGTTGAGAAACACCTCTATCATCATTGTTAGAAGTATCTACTGGATGTTTACCTCCATCAGTCAACTTATCCAAGATGAAATTCAATCCCTTGGCCATTGTTTTACCTCTCATTTTACAAAACTGCCCCACAGTCAAATTTTGTAAAGGTAATTGAAAGTCAGTGTACATGATATTCATGAAACGAGTGGTATTGTCGTTAACTCTCATCATTATATAATAACACAAGCCATCAATTATTAATGAATTAGGAGGAGGACTCGTAACACCCTTTGGAAATTGAGCACTATGTAGCAATATCATATACATGTCAAAACCAGCATCCTTAATGCAAGTGACAGATGATTCAACAAATCTCTTTTTCAATAGTGGAATTTTAGTATCAAAGGTGGTGGTCATAATCTTAATTCCATATGGACACGTCATTCCATGGAAATCTTGATTAGGTTCAATATAATCAAGATATTTGAGAGCATTACAAAACATGGGTTCGAAATGTTGGTGATTGACTGGATTTGTCCACATTCCCCAAACATCTTCTAAATTGTAAGGTAGATCAATAGCTAATTTACAAAGTTTGAATCCTTTCAATTGGTCAGAATTGAAAACATAACCAGTTCTTGACGTAGTAACTGTCAAATTATTTTTTTCGTACACAACCTTCCAATCTGGAGTATCCTGAGCAAGTGTGATCCCAAAATAAATGTGGTCATCTGTAACGATTGGGGATTTCAAATCGTGAGGTTTGAATCTGAGATCGACTTTGTAACCTTTCGAAATATCAATTCCAATCTTTCTGGTATATTCGATTCCCATCTTGTGGAGGAAATAATGAAATTGATCTGAACGAGAGAATTTGGTAAAGTGTCCCATTCCCAAATCCACCAGAATTACCAGAATGATTGATCCTAAAAGCTTTCCAGGATGTAGCTCATCCAATATTTCCTGAGAATCGAAACTAAATGTTTCATTGTTAAGCTTCTCACTAGTTTCTTTCCATAGCTTGAGAGAGGATCGTTGATGAGGGCCAATATTTAATTCTTGTTCTCCTCCAACTTGAAGAAAAGTCTTTACTATTGCATTCATCTTTTCCTGCAGAGAATCCAAGTTTCGTCTAACAATCTTTTGTACACTAACTCTACGAGCTACATCAGTTTCCAATTGTTGAGTTTCCTTCAACATCATTAAAGAGAAGTTATCAGCTGAAATTCCTGCAATCTTCTTATACTCTTCAGTGTATTCAATCACCTTGTTGATGAATAGAATACTTTCCTGGTTGTGATGTTTCTCTAGGAATTGTTGAAACACTCTTCGAAACTGAGAACATTTGATGGCTTCTTCGAATACAATCTGATAATTTCGAGGATCAAAAGCGTTCATAGGTGTTTGTTAGTTTTTTTGTTGGCTTGAAATACATCTGATTGTCCCAATCATACTAATTTGTTAAGAAATATTAGTTTTGGTCATTCGAAATATGTTCAAATTCACCTATTTACCTTCTTCTCTCCAATCACTAGAAATAAGAACCTTTCGAACAATGAAAAGTTGACATGTTGCAACTGATAATTAATTATCAATTGCCAAACAGACAACTTATTATTTTCTGACAATTGATACGTTGTTCATTTTGTATTTTTGCATAATTAATTGTTTGATTTCATTTGGATAATCTTGATTACAGTTCTATCTTTTGCCTATTATTAATAGTAAATAAGCATTTAAGGAAATAGATATTATTTAGGAGATATATTATCAAGAAGCTCGGTGAAAGGTTAGATTTAAATTTGTGTCTTATTTGGCTTCTTAATAGTTTAAATTCTTCCATTTTTTAAAGGAACTCAACATGTTACACCCCTTTTCTTCAACAGGATTTTCATTAATAAAAATGGAAGTGAGGTTTGGCATGTTTTCACAAATTATTTTGACACCTGCGTCTGTGATATCATTCCATGATGCATCAAGATAAGTCAAATTTTGCATTCCACTAATCAGTTTGATTCCTTTATCATCAATGAAGTTCCCAGAAATATCAAGTTGCGTAAGATTATCCATTTGGCTAAATATTTTAGCGGCTTCCCCTAATTCAATATCACGAAATTTGAGAATTCGTAATTGTTTCATTCCACTAATGCTTATGGCGCCTTCTTCACCTATTTCACGATTATCAGAAATATCCAGATCGGTCAATTGTACCAGCTCACTGATTGATTCTACATCAAATGGTGAAAGTCTATTTTCACTAACATCCAATACTGTTAAATTTTTCATTTTGGAAAATAAGTATGATAAATCATCTAGAGAATTATTAGAAATGTCAAGATCTGTCAAATTAACCAATTTAGAAAGAAGTTTTGCACCCTTATTGGATAGATTGTTACGGGAAATATTGAGCTTGACTAAATTCTGCAATTTAACAATAGGTTGAGTGTCATCACAACCCTTAATACCATTCCAGCTCACATTGAGTTCAGTCAAATTGTCCATTCCGCCAATATCACCAAAGTATCCCAATCCATGAGTTACAGACAGCTTTCTCACTTGCTTTAGTTTACTAATTTTTGCCATCAGCTCCAAAGGTAAATCAAAACGCCAATGCAAATCAAGTTCAACTAAATTATTCATCATTTCAAGAGCACAAACAAACTTTGTACAGGCAAAATGCAAGCAACTATCAAATCTAATTTTTTGTATATTTTCCAAAAACTGACTTTTCATCAATGATTCACTCCATGCCTCATCGATTTTAAAGTATCGAAATGGTCCTCCTCTAATCAACAAATTAAGTTTAGAATATTGTCGAACTAAATCAAACCATTGTTTCGATATCTGTGCACAACTTCTCACAATAAACATTGAATCATCAGCAAGATAGGATAAAATTTCCAAACAAACATCATCAGAAAATATTTCTTTATGATCAGAATATTAGTAATAATATATTGATCAATTCAATTTTCTAATCAATTCTAATCGCAATAATATATAACAAACCTTCGGAAGGTCTCTTTTCTAATGTACAATAAATAATATTCTCTTCAGTAGATTTTTTCCCCTTTGTAAACAAAAGAGAGAAGACTTCCTCTGGTCTTGCTCGTTTCATCACGATCTGTTTTAAATGCTATTTTTTTTTGATCATAAATCTTCCAGTTGTTTGGGGATATTTAGTCTTTCCGCCAAAATAACCCGTTAAAACAAAAAATTTAAAAATGCCACAACATTCTCCCTTCATCACCTCACATCTGGTTGATCTGCTTCCAAGTTGCAACAATGAAACTTTAACAACAACACTCATGATGGCAAAGGAGAACAAATTGATAGTACTATACATTGTCGATAAGTATTTGCATTTCCATACTATTTGTGGTAGGACGATCGGAACAAGAAATGATGAGTGTAAGAAAGCCTTTGAACCGATTTGCCTTGAATCGTCCACAGAACCCATTGATAATTATTATTTTGATAATATAAAGATGGTAGAAGTGAGGGATAAAGTTTATTTACTTTCTACCTTCCAGAATCTTGATAAAAACCTCCTTGAGGAGAGAATTGATAGAATTATATTTGATGAAAATAATCAAGTGGTTAAATTGGAATGTATTTATCATGTCAAAAATGATTTTATTAGAAATTGTACACCACCTATTGCAGATTCTAAAAGGAATTGTATTTACATTGTTGGAGGCATTAGTGATAGTGGTGCAAGTCAGTATGCCAAAGATGTCGTAAAGATTAGTTTGGAAACATTCGTATGGGAAGTGATTGGATCAATTAACATTTATCCAGCAATGTATTGCCAATCTTCTTTACTTTGGAAGGAAAAGTTCATTATTGTGTTTGGTGGTTACAATACGTCATGTAGCGCTACTAGTGATATTCTTGCTTTCAATGTTGATTCAAAGGAATGGTCAACTCTGTATTCCTATGATCGTTATGATAGGCCTGAAATATATCCTATTATTTATCTCTTGGTTGAAGCTGGAATGCAACTCGTAACAAACAAATGGGCATCTCAATTTGATAAGTCCATTCCAAGTAACACGCAAGAGAATACACTTATTATTTATGGTGGAAATATCGATTGCTTTGTGGAGAAAACTCAAATTAACAGACCTACTCACCAAGTTTTTCTATTCCATTTGGACGAATCTGAGTGGAACTCAACAGACATTAGCAAGACGAGAATTCCATTCAATTTGACTGACTATTGTACACCTGACGATAGAAAGCTTCCTCCAATACATCAACGGAAGCAAAAGAATCCAGTTACAAACTCAAGAGGAATTCTTTTGGAAGATGGTGATGATAATGAAGAGTATAAACTTCTTCCAGCAATGGAAAATGTAACAATGCACAAAATCAACAACACTCAATTGTTGGTTATTGGTAATACTCTCGACTGCTATTTGTTATCCCTTAATGAACAATCAATATTCACAAAATTTCATTCAAACAATAAGCTTTCTCAATTATCAGATATTTCAACAATAACACAAACATTCTAGAATTGAAAAAGTCCATGTACTGACCACGATAATTAATAATATCTGATTTGAGTGTTACTTTACCTCAATTCTTCCTAAATTAACATACCACTACAAGGTTCACCACTCTCTTTCCTTATTTAACATGCTTTTCCCCGAGATTATCAAAAATCTCAAAACATTAAAAAAATAACTCAAGATAACAATATGACAGAAAAGTGTAAAACCTATGAGAGAGATGGTCAATGTAATAACGAAAATTGTACACTGATTCATCAGACGTGTCCAAAATTTAGATCACGAGAAGGATGCTCCGAAGGTTCTTCCTGTCCATTGATTCACAATAGAAAGGTCTTTCAGAAAGATTGCCCTCGTGGTGAGTCATGTAATCAAGGATTGGCATGTAAATATTTCCATCGGAGAAGTGTTAATTTCACACAACAACAACAAAAACCTCCACTGCAACAACAACATTCTAATCATCAATTTAGGGAGAGAACCAAAGCAAATGAAAGTTCATCAAATTTCAATGAAAAGAGAAAGTTTGAAAGAGATTATGATAGACGATCAAATAGAAAATTGGATCAAGTAGAAATTACCAGTAGCAGTAGTAATAGTAGTAATAGTACTAATTTCGGAAACGTTGATACAGAGGGAGATTATATTATGAAAGAAAATTCCTCTACATCTTTTAATGTGGAAGAAGAAATTGAAATTGTGGAGGATGTGAAGAAAATTGATTTGCTTCCGAACTCTACTACTAATAACCTATTTGTGTTGAAGGTGGATAAAAGAGATATTTCCGATGAATCTGCAAAGCTGCTAGGAGATGAAAAATCCATGATACTAATGGTGGAACAAGTAAATGCAGAGTTTGATAAAAAGAAGGAAGAATTGACAAGAAAATTATTAGATATGGTTGATGATAGAGAAGAACTTGCCACAGAAGGACCAATTATTAGAAATGAACGTAAACTATTGGAGAAACAACAAGCAAATTTCCAGAGACAAGTTCAGCAAATTTTTTCACTCAAAGACCAGTATCCACTCTCTACAATTTTACATGCACTCTATAGAGAATGCTGCCGAGGAATGAAGAGCCTTCCTTTGTATGCATTTAGATCTGATATTATTGCAAGTTTACAAAATAATAATGTCATTATTTGTATTGGTGAAACAGGCTCTGGTAAATCTACACAAATTCCTCAATACATTCTCGAGGAAGGATATGGAAGATTTGGTAAAGTAGTGTGTACAGAACCTAGAGCAGTTGCTGCAATGTCTCTTACAAAGAGAATTTCTCAGGAAATGTCCATTAAGGAAAATAGTCTAGTGAGCCATAATTTATATGGAAAGGTTAATAACTGGTCCGATTTACTATTCATGACTGATAGAAAGTTATTGAATGAATTTCAAAATGATGCTCTACTCTCAAAATATTCAGTTATCATTGTCGATGAAGCTCACGAAAGAAATCTATGTTCCGACATTCTAATTTCACTATTGAAGGAATGTGTAATCAAGAGAAGTCAATCAACAACTCTAAATCCACTCAAATTAATTATAACTTCAGCAACTATTGATGAAAATCTATTTTCAACATTCTTTAATAATTGTCCAGTTATTAAAGCTCCTGGAAGAATGTATCCAGTGGATGTTTATTGGACTAAACAAAGAAAAGAAGATTACGAACAAGCAGCTGTTCAAAAAGTGTTAGAGATTATTTCAAACAACAAATTGGAAGGTGACATTTTGGTATTTCTAAGCTCACCAGACGAAATTGATAGATGTATTAAGAAATTAGAATTTCACTCAAGGGAAAACAGAGCTCTTTCTCGCTGTTTGATTCTTCCACTCCATGGAGCACTCACGCCTGAAGAACAAGAAAGAGTATTCGAAAGAGTAAATTCTAGAAGAATAATCTTTTCAACACGTATTGCTGAAAACTCTGTCACTATTGATGGTGTGAAAATCATTGTGGACACTGGTGTTTCACGAGAAAAATTCTACGATCAACAGAGAAACATGTCTATTCTCAAAGTGAATAATATTAGTCAAAGTTCTGCCATTCAGAGAAAGGGAAGAGCTGGTAGAACTTCATCAGGTGTATGTTTCAGATTATTTTCCGAACAAGACTTCTCCTCAATGAGTGTAAATCCAACTCCAGAAATTTTGAATTCTAATTTAGGATTGACTTTATTGAGATTATTTTCAGCTGGTGTGAAAAATGTATTGGAATTTGATCTAATTGAAAAACCTAATCTGGAGGATATGAAGAAATCTCTCAAGAATTTAACCGACTTGCAATTTGTGGATGAGAAGCAAAACATTACACAAATGGGTAAGCAAGCTTCCAAGATGGAAATTGAACCTTCTCTTGCAAGAATGATAATTGAGGGAATTAATTTAGGAATTGGAGATGAAATTATTCAACTAGTGTCCATTATGTCATTCTCCAACATGATCTATGCAAAATCTAAGTCTACAGATTATTTAGAAAAAGATATTATGAAAGTCTCAACTTCAAAGGAAGGTGGTGATCTGATAACACTTCTTCACATCTTCCAAGGATTTCTTCAAGCAAAAGATAAGCGAAGATATGCAAAAGATGGAAATTTCAGTCTGAAAACATTGATCCAAGCAGAAGAAACCATGACAGATATTAGGAAGAGATTGAATTTTGAAAGATCTAGCAATAGTGAATCAAAAACAGTTGAATCCATTCAAGAAATAATTACCAGATGTGTTTGTTGTAGCATGTTTGATAATTTTGCCTATTTTCATGGCATTATTAATGGAAAGAGAGTTTACAAAATTCTCTCATCAAATATGGAAGCTTTTATTCATGGTTCATCATTTTCTAATTATTCAAGCGAGCCAATTGACTATGTAATATATGGAGAATTAGTCAAGACGGAGAAACTATTTATGAAAAATGTAACTCCTATTTCTTTAGAGTCAATCAAACCATTCATTACTTTCAATCAATCTCTAAATGTTGTAAAGAAGAAAGTGATATATCCACTCACCAGAGGAATATTCGATTGTTTAAATGCCAATAACGGAGCATTGTTAGAATATTTAAGATTGAATATTGGATCAATTGTTGAAATGGACCCAGATAGAAACGAACTCGTTGTATATTTATCTGAAGGAGATCAAGTCGAAACAATCCTCAAATATGTTTATGATACAGCTGTTCAAAGATCAAATAATGAATTCCTCGAACATCAAGTTGATTCAAAAGTAAGAGCCCTGATTGGAAGAGGAATGCAAGTTGTCAAATTACTTTTTCCAGGAGAGTTTGTAAAATGCAATATTCTTAATATCCCAAATATGGATTATAATCACATGAGGGAAGTATTCGAGATGCATAATCTTCCAATACTCGATTGCAAACTATTCTTTGAATTGCCATCCAATAGGTATGGGACTGTAATTTTTGATTCTCCACAAACATCCAAGAAAGCTCGTGAATTATTTTCTGATTGTCAAGAGTTTCGTATAACCACAAGTGATTCAACAATAGTTCCAGAAGAAAAAGAAATGAAAAACTATCCACTCAACATTTATTTCTACTCTGAGCACGATGGTAAATGTTTCATCTATTCAGATAACGCCAATGCCCTAAACATTATTCAATCTCAGTACCTTTATGGTCAAAAGATGTTCCGTAATATTGAAAAGAAAAACCTAAAAATTGCAAACTTATCCTTCACACTTGATGAGCACAGAATTAGAGATTTCATTCCAAGAGAACTTCATAACGATATCAGGATAGTTATGAATAGAGATAGACTTGGTAAGGAACAAGAAAATCAATTTGTTAAAAAGATGGTCAACACTATTAGACCAATGATGGAACTTTTTGGAGAATTGGAAATGTTTGAGTATGTTCCAACCAAAGACCTTGTAGGACAGTACAAGATATTGGCCAAGTTTACCAACTTGGAAAGTACAATGACAGCAATGAAAAGTTTAAATGGAGCTAGCGTCGGTGACAAGTTTATTTGGGTGGAACCTGAATTTACGGACATCATACCATTCCCACTTGATTTGGACACTGATAATTTATTTAGAGAAGAGTTAAGGAAAATGATGAAGGAAATTTTTTCTGTTTATGGATGCAGGTCTGGAATGTTTGAAATGAAGAATGGAAGACAAAAGGCTTTGAAAGTTAGAGCAAATTCAGAAGAAGGACTTACTAGAGCAATGGCTATCGCTCACAAATATCTAAAGCCATATGTTCTAAAATTGGGAGTATTCGATTTCTCTATTGCATTCAAGAAAAAGTTTAGAATTCTTGAATTGACCAAAAACTTCAAAGCTTATATTGACTTTGATATTAAGAATAATAATGTCAATATTTATCAACTCGGAATTAATCAAATGAAAGATATTGTCACTACTATTCTACAAGAAATTAGAAATTCCAATAAGGACATTATCAAGTTAACTCAATTGAAACCAATTATTGGAAATCAAGGAAAAGTTTTAAAATCTCTGCAAGAAAAATATGGAGGAAGAATTGATTTTGATTACAAACAAAAAATTATTTCTATTAACAGTTCAGATCAAGAGGAAATCAATAATTTTAAACAGGAAATTAGAAATATATTAGAAAGCCACCAAACTACCAACGAAGAAATATCTCCAGAAGACTGTCCAATCTGTTATGGACCAAAAGAGAATCCAGTTCTCTTATCGTGTGGCCATTCACTTTGTAGAGATTGTTTTATATGTCAACTTGATCAAATGACATTTAATTGTTGTGAATGTGACAGTTTGCTAACCATTCCAGAAATCAATCTTTCTCAGGATTTGAATTTAATTGAAAAACAAGCTCAGTATGCCGTTGAAAAATATCTTGAAAGACATCCAAATGATTTTAAACACTGTTCATCAGCTCATTGTTCTGGAATTGTCTGCATTGATCAAAGTCAAGTAGCTCACTGTCAATCCTGTAACAAAACTTATTGTATCAAGTGTAATGAACCTCCACACCCTGGATTGGATTGTTCTAATGAGGAAGAAGCTCTAATCATTGAGTGGAAGAAGGCCAACACAAAACCATGTCCAAAATGTAAAAATAATATTGAGAAGAATGGAGGATGCAATCACATAACTTGCTATTATTGTGGAGCTCACTTTTGTTGGTTGTGTGGATTTTTGGCCAATGGGGCTGTTGGTGTTTATACACATTTACAAACGTGTAGATAACCATATTTGCCAAATAGATCAAGTAGTAGAATTGAATAGTACTTAGAATAAAACTTATTGATTGTTTAATAATGGGATGTGAAAAACTAAATCTTTCGAATAAGGAATTACAGTGTCCTCCTTCTTGATGATATAACCTAATTGATTGGAGACCAGAACTGTTTTTCCATCTGTAACTCGAGGGTTGTCCAAATATAAAAAGGAATTTCGGTGAGTGTGTCCAAAACCCCAGAACGAAATATTTGAATGTTGTTTGATTATGTGATCCAAGTTTGTAGCCATACCACTTGCAAGAAACATTTCATCTTCAAGAACAGTTCCATTAATGAATGGAGAATGATGTGTAAGAACAGCAATAGTTTCTTCTGGATGTTTTTCACATTCCTTTCTAATATATTCAACCAACCTTTCGTGCATTTCAATGGTTTCGGATATTGTTACACATTTCTCAGAGTTGGTTTTAATTCTTCTATAATCATTCATTGAGTATTCGACTTTCGATCTTTCTTTCAATGGTACATTTGTCCATAATGTCCCACCAACAAATCTAATTCGTTTCCCACTTTCATTTTCATATACGAAACTACTCTTGTTCAAAAACACAAGATTATCCTTCTTTTTACAAATATCCATAATCCTCTGATCAGTTTCCGATATAATATTCCTATAATATTCATGATTTCCAGTAACAATAAACACAATCTTGAATTTTTCAGCTTGCTCCATCACGAATTGTTCATATTCCAAACTAAACGGATCACCAATATCACCCAATAACCCTAAAACCTCACCTTTTGCTTCTATGATATTCGTTTCTCGACTAATTTTTCCATCCTCCTCTGCAACATTACTGATTAAAGCCTTTACTTGAGGAAATTCTAAATGAACATCGGAAGCAAGTTGAATGGTTAGATAATTTTCCAAATTGTTAGGATTTATTTGTACAGGATCAAATGATGGAAGCAGCAATTCCAAAGTTGCACCAGAATCTTCAATAGCTTCACTCGATTCTGCTTGTCCCATTTTTTTTTGATTTTTTTGTAAATTAATGGATTCTAATTGGAAGGTTTCATTGTAAGCTGCATCATGTGAGTGGATAAAACCCAACAATATCAACAATCCTATTGACAAACTTTCCATCGATATCATATTGTTCCAAACCATCAATTTGATTGCCAAATTCCTTTCCTAATACGGATATCAGATAGTTCTTATCCCACTCTGAATAATTCCAATAACAAAGATCCTCTTCTTTACATAATGGCTTTGGTAATAATTTATCCCCTAATAACACCTTATCCTGTTCATCAATTGGTAAATGTTGCTTTCCCAAAAGAGTTTCTGATAACATTTGCACAACCTTTTCTCCATCCAAAAAACGAAGAATAAATCTCTCTGCTATAAAGCTTCCACTCCTAAACTTGAATCTGTTCTTAAAGAGTATTCAAATCTCTCAAGCACAACAACAAAACTTCATGCTTAACCTTCTTTGCCTCCTTGCTGCTATTCTCTTCAAAAGCTGTTGAAAGTAATTGATGGTATGAATTATCTTCAAAGGGATTCTTGCGCTTCCTATGGGATACTATTTTTTTTTTGCTTAATTTTCTCCATTCACCAGAAGAAAACATAACTGTAATATATTGAAAAGTTTGAATCCCCTTCAATTAAAGTTTAATGGTTTTAAGGTTTGGAAAATTTGAATATTTTGGAACCAAAAGTAAAAAATATTAATTATTGTAAATTTTCAAATAGATCACTGAATGAGTTAATAGGTAGCAATCATACTGCAAACCAACCCTACTACAGGAGACTCGAGCTGCAGGTTAGGGTCATAGAAGGGGATTGCTGTAAAAAACCCGGAAGTGACCTCTGTAGTTTTTTACTTTATGATTTCCTTTTTCGTTTCTGAGGAACAATGAACAGTTTTACAAAAAATCAAAAAAAATGTCGCAAGAATATTCAGCGATCGTGCTAGATAATGGCTCTTGCTCCATCAAAGCAGGTTTTTCAGGATGTGAGAATCCACAAGTAGTTTTTCCATCACTCATTGCTTCTCCTTTAAAATCCAAAGAATCTGAAAATATCAAAGAAATATACCTTGTGGGAGATGAAGCTAAAATTGACAGTAGAAAGAATGTTATGGTCAGATATCCAATAGAACATGGAGTAGTGACGAATTGGGAGGGGATGGAACAGATTTGGCGTCATGTTTTTAGTCAATTACAGGTGGATTGTGAAAATCATCCTGTTTTATTGACTCAACCTCCTTGTAATCCAAAACAAAATAGAGAAAAGATGACTGAAATAATGTTCGAAACATTTAGAATACCATCCATGTATGTTTCTATTCCTGCTGTATTGTCCTTGTTTGCAACTGGGAGGACAACTGGAATAGTTTTAGATTCTGGAGATGGTGCGACGAATATTGTTCCAATTTTTGAATCACATGCTTTAGAATATGCTGTTAGGAGATTGGATTGGGCAGGTCGTGATTTGGATTATTATATGTCTAGAATTCTAAGTGAAAGAGGGTTCTCATTCTTTACACGAGAGGAAATGGACATTGTGAGGGAAATTAAGGAAAAACTGTGTTATGTTGCATTGGATTTTGATAAAGAAATGGAAAATACATCAAATAGCTTGGATGTTGATTATGAATTACCAGATGGTAACATTCTCACGATAGGAAATGAAAGGTTTCGATGCCCAGAAGTGTTTTTCAAACCACACTTAATAGGAATTGAAGAACAAGGCATTCATGAGGTGATAATTAATTCAATTGGAAAGTGTGATGTGGATATAGGACATTTGAACTTGTATGGGAATGTAGTTCTTTCAGGAGGATCCACAATGTTTACAGGAATTGGAAAGAGGCTACAAAAGGAATTATCTGAACTAGCTCCTTACTCTATGAAAATTTCGGTTGTTGATTCCCTAGGGTTTGATAGGAAATTTTTGTCATGGATTGGAGGTAGTATCCTATCATCAATGACTGCATTTCAATCTGATTGGATAGTATCAAGAGAATATAAAGAAGTTGGAAGTAGCATCGTTCACAGAAAGTGTTTCTAAAATACTAATTGGTAACGTAAAACACAATAAGTTTAAGAATTTTATTTACTTTTTGAAAATCAACTTTTTGGAAATCCACTCATTCATATCGGCTTCATTAACATTTTCATTCACTGCCTGTTCAATTAATTCTGGAATATCAAAGTTGTTATCACTCATTACTAATTTCATATTCAATAAAGCTTGATGGTAGAATTGTTTAGTTTTCACAAGAACTTCCTCAGTCAAGTTTACAACCTTTTCTTGGAGAGGAGCCAATTCAGTTTCTAATTGAGCCTTTTGTTGAATGAGCTTATTTTCACTTTCCTTTTCAAGAGTTTGTTTTTGCTTTTGTAATTCTTCTTCCATTTTTTGTTGGAGTTTTCTTTCTGATTCCTGGTTTTCATTTCTCAAAGTTTCGAGTGCCTTTTCGTATTCTTCCTTCAAGATAGATGATTGCTTGTTGAAATTTCTTTCAACATCTTCAACAGTTTGTTCATGCTTTTGGTTCCAAAGATTCTTTTCATTTTCCATTTCAAGGAGCCATTTTTCTCTTTCGATAGAAATTAATTCTTGAACATCTTGTTTCCATTTGATTTGTTCTTGTTGAAGGACTTGGGCAATTCTGTTTTCGATGGCTAGTTTTCTTTCTTGTTCCTCTTCTGCAGAACGTTTCAGATCGACTGTAGGTTGTGAGCTATTCTTCTCCAATTGCTTGGATTTCTCATCAAGTTCCTTTTCCCTTGTTTCCAAATTGAGTTGGAGTCTTTCACAGAATTCAGATAATTCCTTGTTGTGTTCTTCCTTTTCTTCAATTTGACTCTTTAAAGAATTTGTTTGTTGTTCTAGCTCTGCTTTTTCCTTTTGGATAATTTCCAAAGTTTCAGTTAAATTCTTAACTGAGTCTTCCTTTTGTAGATTGTTAAAGCTCTCCTTCTTGAGTTCGATAATTAATTCATCCTTATAGGAAATGTCCTTTCTGAGCTCTTCCAATTCTTGACTCAGAATAATGATTTGTTGTTGGTAATCATCTTCCAATTCCTTCATGTGCTCTTCCATAAGTTTGAGAGCATTATCTGTTGGTTGTGTTGATTCAGAGCTTGCTGTTTGAGTATTATCATCTGAGGAATCACTCTTATTGATAACAGAGTTCAATTGTTGCATCATTGAGGATGTGAATTGAGCTGATCTTCTACTGGACATGACTGAAAACTCATCATTTCCGAGAGCTGACAAGTTGATAGAAAATCTATTACTAGATCTTGGTGTTGTGACAGAGGAGCTTCCACTTGATTGTGAAGGGAAAATTTGCTCTGCATTCTCAATCAAAAATCTACAGACTTGACAAATAATTGGTAGAGTTTGTTGTTGCTTTTGTAAGTGAGCACGAATGGACATTCTCTTGAAATCATCCAACACAACAGCGACAGATGATTGAGGGACGAACATTAAATTAGTAGACATGACAATAGCCATAGTCTTTGGTGTCATTTTAGTGTCATTGGCATACTCACCAATAGAGGCCATTCTCAAAATACTCAACAATTCTCTCAGAACTGCTTGATTGACCTGAGGTAGAGTGTGAACAAGTCTCTTAGTTGATTCCAAAACATGGAAATAGTCCTTACTGGCTTCTTGTGTAATTCCATCTACATCAGCATGAGGTTCAAACAATCGAATGAATTCATCGTATTTCTCATAACTCAACAATGGATCTTGCATTTCACGAAGGAAACGTTTGATGAGATCAGCAACCAAGTGAGCATCTGTATTTGGAGGGAAATGAATTCCATTAGGGAAAATAGTTGGGAAGGCCAACAAGGTATTGAACTTTTTCATAAACTTTTCAATCTTGACCTTGGATCCAGCTTGTCTGAAGATTCCTTCATTGGCCACACGTGGAGTTTGACTTGAAGGATCGTTGGACTTTAAAAAGTGGAAACAAGCTCTCAAAACAAAAGGAATTTTCACATCTCTCAACAGGTACAATGTTGGTTCTTTCACATGCAAACGTTCTTCATCTGTCAGTGATGCATATAATGTGTCAATATTCTTCAAATCTACATTATTTGCACAGAGTGAGAGTGTTTGGGGTGAGAGAACAGTTAGTGGACTGAGAAGTGTTGTGAATGGAGTCTTTTTTCTAGATTCAATCTCTGAAATAATCCAATTACTATTTAAGGTGTTATAAGTCTTTAAACTCTTCATTAAAAAGTGGAAATTGAAAAGAGTTTCATTCTTACAAATAGTTTGTAAGTAATTTCCAAATACTTTAGCTTTGAAAGGTGCACAATTTGGGAATAATTCCAAATAAAGAGTGTCAATTGTTGGTGGTTGATTATCAGCTGAAATCAAATGATAACTATGAGCATATTCCTTCATGGAAAATACAGTTGATTTCATCTTGATGAATTCTCTCTTCATTTCTCCATCATTCATCTCATCAGAATCATTAGAAGTAGTACTTTGATGTGAAGTATTCTTTGAAACTAAACCTTCTGAAATATCTTGTTTATCATAGTAGAAACTTCCTGGAATACTCTTTCTCTTCTTTCCTCCACCGTATACCATTCCAACCAAGTTTGCTCCAAAACTCTTCATTCTGTCATGTTTTGATGAACTAGCGTCATTAGAAACACTTGACATATCAGAAGTGTCATCACTCAAACCAACAACCATTTCTGAAGAAATATTTGATGTAGTTGTCATGACAAAACACGAATTTTGTGGGAAAATCATTTGAAGATCATCTTGTAATTGTAGTAAAATATCGTTAAAAGTTGTTTGTTTTGATTTCTTCCCATTCAATTCGAAAGTTTTTGTGTGGAGAACAGAATTTGATTGATCGGTAGGAGAAAGTTCAATATACAATCGAATTTTTGTTAAATTATTTGAGGACATGTTATTTGATGATGATGATATATTATGCTGCTGATGATGATTTTAACAAGTAAGAATTTTGATCATTAAATTCGTCGACTTTCTTTGTGAAAGTTTCTTGATTTTTTTCAAATTCGTACAAAGCTTGTCATTCATCAATCAGAGAATGGGAAGGTGATACTTGCTTTGTGGAAGATGTTCGACAAATGAATTATTGTTATCTTCACAATTTTCTTCTTCATCATATTTTACATCTAACCGATGAATGAAAGAACAAGTTGAAGGAGTTTATTATTGTCATCATGAAGGAAGAATATTGTGTGATGTGGTATCAATCTTTACCTGTACGAGGAAGGAAGGAGAGAAATTTACTGGAAGGCACTGGTGGGTTGCCTTCTTGTTATTCTCTCCAAAGTACATCACCATGTGTGGTTAGAATATTATCGTGAAGCCTTCTTCACCTCTGTCTAAGACAATGTTAATTCATCATTGAATTGTTCCGTGCAGAGTATTACTCCAGAGTATTACTTCTTCTGTACAAACAATGTCTTTTCTCTCTGGAAGGATCTGGGGAAAGCCGTTATATCTTCAACGACGAAGTCCTAACAAGATGATCCCACCATTAAACTCTGACAAAATCATAATAATGTGATGAATTATATTCTTCTTCTTCTTATCGGAGAGGTACCAATAAATTCGTTGTTCAACTTGGGTGTTGGTTGCTTGTGGCGCAAGATGATGAAGAGCCTTGTTTGTTGTTGGTTCAAGACTTTACATTCCGTGTTGATGATTATCTACCTGTGTGAGCGTTAGGTTTGGAAGAGCCTTGTTTTTTCACCAATGTTAATAGTGTGTAATACTGGCGAAGAATATTTTGTAAACACAAAGTGGATCCAAATGTAACGGTTTTGTAAACTCTTCTTACCGTTACCAAATTTTTGAGAAAGTGACGAAACCGCTGAGTTATTTAAAATGGCGCGTTTTCACACCGTTTTTAAAATCAACAAACAAAAAAAAAACAAAACAATTCGTATTTACGAACAAACAACAACAAAACAAATAACTAACAATGACTGGAAGAGGTAAAGGTGGTAAAGGTTTAGGTAAGGGTGGTGCTAAGAGACACAAGAAGGTTCTCAGAGATAACATTGCCGGTATTACCAAGCCAGCTATTAGAAGATTGGCAAGAAGAGGTGGTGTTAAGCGTATTTCTGGTCAAATCTACGATGAAACTCGTACTGTCTTGAAGAATTTCTTGGAAAATGTTATCAGAGATGCTGTTACTTATACTGAACACGCTAGAAGAAAGACTGTTACATCAATGGATGTTGTCTATGCTTTGAAGAGACAAGGAAGAACCTTGTACGGTTTCGGATACTAAATTGCTTTGCAAATTAGTAATTAATAATTATTGGATGATGAAAATCATCTAGCAAACATTTTCCCAACAAACAACTCGTCAAGAAATTGACACCCTAGGCTCTTGTACAAATAAATTATTAAAAATCAATAATTATTGAATATAATTTTAATTAAATTGTTTTGTTGGTGCGTATAATTCCAGCATAATGAACTATTTAGTTTGTAGATAAGAGTGATATTAACAGAGATGGAAGAACAATTTACAAGAGATTTTATCACGCTCAATCTAATAATAAGATCAAGTTCTTTCATGCAAATCTCTTCATAAGAACAATTGGAAAATCAAAACATCACAGAAAACAATAAAAAGAAAATACAAATGCTACCATCATCCGATACTAACAAACCAAACAATACTTGTTACGAAATTGCAGGTGTTGGCTTTGCTGTTGCCCCCAAGACAGATTGCCCACACTTTGACTCTGAAGAGCACTTTGCTGTCCCATGGAATGATAGAAAGGCCATCAAGGAACTCTTCACAAAGGATGCTCCGTGTAGACATTGCCACTCCACAGCAGAGAATTGGTTCTGTCTCAAGTGCCAAGATGTTTGTTGCTCTCGTTACCAGAAGAGCCACATGTTGCATCACTATGAAAAGACTGGTCATGCTTTGGTGTTGAGTTTAGCCGATCATTCATTGTATTGCTATGAATGTGATGCCTATGTAGAGAACAAGACTTTAACAAGATTGCTCTTGAGAGAGTTACATCATGTAAAGTTTGGAGAATATCCAGGTGCTAATGGAGCCTCAGTAGAGATGGAAGAAGCCATTGAAAAGTTGAGAAATGTCTCTGAAGCCATTGAAGAGGAGAAGAAGAAGGTTGATTCGGAGAAGGAAAAAGCCTTTGAAATTCTAGCTGAAAAGATTCAAAGTGCCTCTGATGAATCAATTATTGTATTGACTGGAGCTGGATTGTCCACTAGGTAGGTTTATTCATTATTATTATCCTTATTATTGATTGTTAATATTATTATCATCATCATTATACTTGTTATAATATTCAATGATTCAATTGTAATATTTAAATATTATTAATGATAATAATTGGATAGTGCTGGAATTCCTGATTTTAGAACTCCTGGAACTGGATTGTATGATAATTTACAAAAGTATAATTTGCCTCATCCAACAGCCATTTTCGAGTTGAAATATCTTCCAACTAATCCTCATCCATTCTTCCATTTGAGTAGAGATTTCATTTCTTCTGGATATAAACCAACTAAAGCTCACTACTTTATCAAATTGTTGGAAGAAAAGAACAAGTTGAAGAGATTATATACTCAAAATATTGATGGTTTGGAAGCCAAGTCAGGTAGGTTTGTCAATATTACAGAATATTTATTGTGACAATTTTCAATCATTTAAAGGAATTACAAAGGAGCACTTGGTAAATTGTCACGGAATGTACGATATTGGTCACTGTATTGAATGTTCAAAGGAATATTCATTGTCTGAAATTGTAAAAAAGATGGGAACTGATGAAGAAGTCCAAATTCCAAAGTGTGACAAGTGTGGACATATTGTCAAACCAGATATTGTCTTGTTCGGAGAGTCATTACCTAACAAATACGTAGATTGTTGCAAATCAGATTTGCTTCGTTCCAAGGATTGTGAAGTCTTCATTGTCATTGGTACTTCCTTGTCAGTCTAGTAAGTAATTGAATTATTTTTTTATTGACCTAATAATTGTAAAAATAGTCCTGTTGCTGGTTTACCAGAATATGCTCCAGAAGGATCAACACGTGCTCTTCTTAATCGTGAAAAATGTGGACCTTTCAGTAAGGTGAAAGGAAATGTTGCTGAAGTTGGAGATGATTCAGATTATTTGGATTTGTTCCTTGGTGGAGAGGATTCATCCATTGATGAATGTGTTGAAAAATTATGTAAATTATTAGGATGGGAAGCTGAATTGGAGGAATTATATGTTAAAGGACCAGTCGATCTCGTAGAATTGAGTAAGAAATAAATGCAACAATTAACTTCATCTCTCTACTTCTTCATGTACTGAAAAGGTTGGAATAACAACAAAGAAAAATACATAGAGAAGGGCAGAGAGAAACAATTGCATTTATCAGAGAATCCCATAAATACAAGAATTGACTTCCTTTGAACTTCTTAGAACATTTTTGAAAATTATTAGTGAAAGGGCGAGATCTGTAAATCAAGTTAAAAAAAATGGTGTTTCGTCTCTTCTCAAAGATTCGAACAGTTGATGCTAATGATGACCTTTCAACTGTTTCAGAACAAGAATCTCACGTTCCAGTTCCAGTGGTAGTTTCTGTTAAAGTTTCACCATTAAAAATTACACAACATTCTCTCAAAATATTAGAAAAAGTAAATAGGGATGAATTATTAATTGTTGGATGTTTTCTAAATACTTCCGAGCTAGCAAATCTTGCTTCATGTAATCAACAATTACTGGAATTTTTCTTTAATTTGACAATTGACAAGGTCAATTTAATAGCAAACAGGAAAAAAGAATTCTCAACTGTGAACATGGATTCAAGAATTGTTTCAATCAAGGATGTTTACCAAGAGAATGATGAATTATTCTCAACAACTCAAACAATAATTTGGAAACCACTTGTTCTACATTATTTTCCAAGTTATTCGAAATCTCTGAATGTGAAAAATTGGATGCACATATTAAGGAGAAGATTCACCCACCTTCAGATACACATGCCAAGATCCAAAAACCAAAACCAAATTCAAATAATTGGCGGTACTGATAAATATCAAAGGGAATTCGTTGAAGGTTGCGAATGGGAATACGAATGTCCACTCAAAATCACCTCAATGACTTTCATTTCCGAGGAAATGGTGTTTTGCAATGTTTGTAAGGAGAATATTTACAAAGTTCATAATGAAACTGATTTGAACTATCACACCGAACAAGGACATTGTGTAATTCTAACCGAAAAAAAACGACTTAGAATTGGAAAGACGTATAATCCTAATTATCATAAACTTCCTGCTGTTCGTTAACTCCAATTTTTTTGTTATTATTTTCATGTAGTTTATCAAATAGGTTGCTTTTTCTGAACTATCATTTAGTCAACTGAAAAATATGAGAAAGAGGTGAAGTTAATACTCTTGCTCACCGTCGAAGATGGTTTGAATTAAGGTAAACACTTGTACAAAAAGAATACAGAGAAGCGTCCAACAGGTGTCATTGTCCTGACATATGCCAAAGTTGTTATATATGCTCAGATTCAAATAAATTCACTTAATTCCTATCCTAGTGACTTGTTTCAACTTAAATCGGTTTATATTTCACAAGTTAAGATTATGAATGGCTACGGCCATATCACGATTCATGCACCTCATCCCGTCCGATTTGAGAAGTTAAGCATCGTCGAGCCACATCAGTACTGAGGTTGGAGACAACTTGGGAACCTGTGGTGCTGTAGTCTTTTTTATTTTTTCTCTATTTCTATTTTTCTGTGATATAAAGCACCTTAATTAATATCAGTTGTGGACTAGATCTATTAGCAACTTATTTTCTTCTTGAATAACTTCCCGTGTAGTCCAATGGCTAGGATACCTGGCTTTCACCCAGGAGGTCCGGGTTCAATTCCCGGCATGGGAGGATAATTTTGCAAAAGATAATTTATTTGGTAACCTTTTATTAATGGAAAGGGTTATTGAAATGGAACAGTTGACTTAATCAATAATGGTTTTCTTTAACTTTTCTTCAATTTCTTCCTTTTGCTTTTTCACACTTTCAGCTTGTTGTTTCAAACTTTCAATTCGATTATTGAGTTGATCACTGATGGTTCCTCCCAATAACAACACAGTTTCATTTTGTGCATTCATTTCTTTCTGAACCATTTCTAATTCTATTAACATGTATTCTAATTGCATAGACATCTCTTGGAAGTCTTCAGCTTTTCTCTTTTTCATTTCTATCATTTCAATGAATTGTTTCTTGACATTTTCAATTTCGAATAATTCTTGTGATGCTTGTTCAACTCTATAAGCTTTTTCTCCGATCACTTTCGAATAATTCTTGATCAAGGTTCTCCAAAAGGTTTCTGATTGAACCAATTGTTCATGAATTTTTTTGTTGATCGAAAGAATATTTCCCAAATGTTTAACGGAGAGAATGGAAAATATTTCAATTTGCAACTCGGAGGGAAGATCAACAAAGTTTGACATTTTTTAAAATTGTTATTGGATGAGATTTTTGAAATTGCATAATATCATGATTTGATGAAGGTAAATAATTTATTGTTGTCATTCTTCCGATCAAAGCTTTGATTTCATATTAGATTTTATCTATCTTAAAGATTTTGCTTTGTGTTTTCTGGCTGATTCCGAAGGAGAATTAAATAATTTATTTAATTCATTGTAAAAAAGAAGAATATTAATATTGCAATCAGACTGAATTTGAACCACTCTATTTTTAAATTATACAAAGCAACACAAAGAATATGAAAATGAATGTGCATATTTGAAATTGAAGATGAGGGTCATTTTCGTAAGTGAATCAGATTCAAATTCAAACACAAGTCTGAAAGTGAAGCTGTGGTGGAGGTTCAAATTGAAAACAAGCTATTTAAACAGCTCTCGAGATATTCTCACTCCATCAAACCAAACAAAAAAAACAAGTTAACAAACAGCTCATTCAGCTCAATATTCAAATACAGTAAATTTAAAATATGGTCAAGTTCAGTAAAGAAATACTCGAAAGGCTCTTACTCGACAGTAACAAGATTCGTAACATTAGTATTATTGCTCACGTTGATCATGGTAAATCAACACTCACTGATCAATTGGCTTTAGCAGCTGGTTTAGTGGATGAAGATGCTGCAGGTGAGAAGAGAGTTTGCGACGTCGATAAGAATGAAATTGAAAAGGGTATTACCATTAAATCAACAAGTTTGAGTATGGTATTGGAAAATCCAGACAAGGAGAATGATCATCATTTGGTTAATTTGATCGATTGTCCAGGTCACATTGATTTCTCATCTGAAGTTAGTACAGCTTTGAGAATTACTGATGGTGCAGTGTTGATTGTTGATGCTGCTGAAGGTTGTAGAGGTCAAACTGAAACAGTAATTAGACAATCTCTTCAAGAAAGAATTCGTCCAGTTCTCTTCATTAATAAGGTTGACCGTTTGATTGAAGAAATGCAATTTACTGAAGAAGAAAGTTATCAAAACTTTTTAAGAATTATCGAGTCTGTGAATGCTCTATTATCAACTTATTCTGATGAGTCAGTTTCTGTTGATCCAGTTGACTGTAACATTGCTTTTGGATCAGGTAAGATGGGTTGGGCTTTCACTTTGGAGCAATTCGCTCAATTATATAGCAAGAAGTTTAAACTTCCTGTTGAGAAGGTTATTAACAAATTATGGGGTGAAAATTATTATGATCACTCAACTAAGAAGTTTACCACTGAACCTTATTCATCGACAAGTGGTCAACAATTGAAACACACTTTCTGTGAATTCATTTTAGAACCTATTTTCAAGATTTTCAAGTTGGTTAGAGAACATCAAATTTCGAGTGAAGGTATTTTGCCAACAGATTTGGAAAATATCATTAGTGCATTGTCTATACCTCTGACGAAAGAAGAAAAGAGAAAGGAGCCGAAACTTTTAGCTAAATCAATCATGAGAAAGTTCCTACCAGCTCACAAACCTCTAGTTCAAATGATTATTAACCATTTACCTTCTCCTAAGGAAGCTAAAAAGGTCAGGTATGATAATCTCTACACTGGTGAAGATTTGACAGATCCATACGCTACTGGTATTAAGGAATGTGATCCGAATGCACCACTGGTTGTCTATGTCAGTAAGATGGTACCTATGCACTCTAATACTAGCTCTAGTATGAGTAATAATGTTGGTCGTTTTATTGCTTTAGCTCGTATCTTCTCTGGCAGTTTGACTCAATCAACTAAGGTAAGAATTCTGGGTCCTAACTATGATCCAATTGCTAAGAAAGATGTTTTCCATACAAGCATTCAAAGATTGTTAGTCATGGTTGGTAAAAATACTGAAAGCATCACTCAAGCTTCTTGTGGTGCCATCGTCGGTATTGTTGGTCTTGACAAGTACATTATCAAATCATGTACATTGACAGAAGAAGGACAAGTTGCATGTATGCCAATTAAGAATATGAAATACTCTGTGAGTCCTGTTGTTCAAATGGGAGTTGAGCCAGCCAATCCAGCTGATTTATCTCGATTTGTTGAAGGTTTGAAACGTCTCGTTCAAAGTGATCCTCTATTGGAATGTAAGCAAAATGATAGTGGTCAACATATTCTAGGAACAGCAGGTGAATTGCATTTGGAAATTTGTTTAAAGAATTTGGAAGAAGAATATGCAAGAGGAATTCAAATTAAAAAGTCTCCTCCTGTTGTCACTTTCCACGAAACAGTTTCAAATAAGAATGGAGACATGGTCATGGCCAGAAGTGCAAACGGTCACAATCGTTTATACATGCAAGCTGAACCAATCAGTGAGGAATTGATTGAAATGATTAAGGAAGGTCAATTGCCAATGGATGATCAAAATAAGAGAGCAAAGATTTTAGAAATTGACTTTGAATGGGATCCTAGCATAACAAAGAGAATTTGGAGTTTTGGACCTGAAGCTGATAAGGGTAGTAACATTTTGGTTAATGCAACCAAGTCAGTTGACTATATTAATGAAATTCAACAATATGTTGTCACTAGTTTCCAACAAAGCAGTTCTTCAGGAGGTTTATGTGATGAAGCAATGAGAGGTGTTTTATTCAAATTTAATGATTGTAATCTTCATGCAGATTCTATCCATCGTGGAGCTGGTCAAATTCTCCAAGCAACATCACGTGTCATGACTGCTAGTCAATTGAGAGCTGATCCAAAGTTAGTTGAACCAATGTATCTTGTTGAAGTTCAATGTCCTCAATCAGTGATGGGTTCTGTCTATAGTGTCATTTCCAATAGAAGAGGTGTTATCAAATCTACTGAAATGGTAATTGGTACTCCTCTCGTTAGTATTACAGGTAATTTACCTGTGCTGGAAAGTTTCGGTTTAACAGAAGAGTTGAGAGGTGTGACTCAAGGACAAGCTTTCCCTCAATGCAGTTTCAGTCATTGGAAAGTAATGGAAGACAATGTTTATGATCCTCAATCTAAAGTTCACAAGCTCATCAAATCTATCAGAAAGAGAAAGGGTCTTAAGGAAGATATACCACTCTACACAGATTACTGTGATGCAATGCCTAAACAATAAGAGTTTTAGCATTTAGTAATAAATTGCCTTTTTCTCCAATCTTTCAACAGTACATAACAATCGGGGATGATTCTTAACAAGTTTGAATCAATATCTATCAATATCTATCAATATCTCAAATTGAATCAATCTTCAATAACCATATGGTAAAGTATTATTTTTTATTTTAACAAAAATTCAGTAAGGATTTTGAGGCGCTTGTTACCATTGTTGATTTTCTTGATGACTGCTTTCTATCATTGATTAGCGTTTTCAGAGGCGATACTAGAAATGATATTGAAGACAATGATTTATAATAAGGAAACAATACAAAAAGTTGAAGGAGAAACAAGCAAAAGTTGCAGAAGGTGGGATTTGAACCCACGAAGCTTGCGCAGTAGAACTTGAGTCTACCCCCTTTGACCACTCGGGAACCCCTGCTTCATATAATCTTATAAACCTGGTTGTTCACTTTGAATATACCAACATTCTGTATTTTCAAGTTAGCCCATTGCTCACCTTAGCATCTTATTTTCATTATCTTCCACAATATTCTTTATCATCTTTATTCGCCTTGAAACCAATCCTTAATTTATTCTCCCAGCTTATTCAACTATTTTCTTGAATTGAATTTCCAATTTTCCCAATTTTTTAACCATAACTTTTCCTCGCAACATTTCACACTTTCACAACCAATATAACATCATTGAGGATGCAAGATTGAAAAAACCATTGACTGTACTTCTACAGGATCTTTTCTGTAGGAATACATAAACTCGACTTTTTTGAGTCAATCTGACCTTTGAGGTTAACCAAGATGAAGACTCTGTAGTCACATATCTTGAGCATGATATCGAACTGGAAACATGCTTCGTTGTAGGTTTCCTCGTTCATAGATGATTGCTGCATTCCTTACCAGCCATGGTTTGTGAATGGGGGATTTGTGAACATGCAGATTGGTACCTTAAACTTTTTATCAATTAAAAGAAAAATATTACAACTATGCCCGAGAGCTGCCAATTAAACTCTATAACAAAACTTTCCTTTTATTATTAATCAACATGGCCCGTCGTATCTTCATTGCACTGTATTGGAGTTAGGGTTTTATTTTGTCTTGGAAAGCAAATATTTGAAGACTCAAATTCGAAATTTGAAGGTTTATTGATCAACCACAAGTTTCTCTTTCTAAATAGATAAAATTCAAAGGTGATAAATATATGGTCACGTTGCAAGTTCTTCTAAACAATAACTTACTGAACCAACAATCAATAGATTCGTTGCCTTCACTGTTCATACAGTCAAAGACTGTAGCGGGATTGTCGCCATATTCCTGGCAGGCTTCCCGTCTAATTTACCAATTGAACAATATCACAACATATTCCCTTTTACTGTATTCCTGTAATAAGGGCAGTACATTGATGTAAAAGCTTTCTTAAAAGTTATCAGGTTTCTCCTGTTGATTATTGTTTGATAAGAAATAATTACCATTAAGGCAAATTCATTTAAAATTACAATCCATTAGTTCCTGACAAATAACTATGCATGAATTTGTGACTTATGGCCAAACTGTAGGATAAAATCATTTTGTTAAAAAAAATGAAACATTTGGTGCAGATTTATATTGCAGAAATTAGGTTAATTGATGGCTACGGCCATATCACGATGAATGCACCTCATCCCGTCCGATTTGAGAAGTTAAGCATCGTCGAGCCACATCAGTACTGAGGTTGGAGACAACTTGGGAACCTGTGGTGCTGTAGTCTTTTTTTCATATCAAAATTTGTTTTATTAAGCTTGCTATTAAAGTAAGTCTTGAAGTGAATCACTGCAATTCTCCTCAGGCAACAATTGCAACAATCGTTTAGACCTTTCGAATAAATTTAGAACAATTGGCGAATCACTCCAAACATTAGCCAATCTTTCACACAAGCAATACAATTGGAAATAGTGCTGAGAGAACAACAAATCCCTTACCAGCAACAAATCCTTTTCCATCTTCTTCTCATATTCAGAGGCCTCATTCCTGAATGCTACTAAATTGTAAATGCAAGTTGAATTACTCTTTCCTCTCAATTTGAGTAGATCAACAAAGTGAAAGATAAATTCCTCCCTCACCTTATCAACAATCTCACCACTCACAAGGATGGAACCAAAGTTTTGAGCGAGTGATTGTAATCTTAATGCAATGTTACACTCGTCACCAATTACTGTAAATGACATTCTGCTCTTACTGCCCAAACAACCAACAAGCATTTCACCACATGTAATTCCAATAGAAATATCCAATTGAATACCCATTAGAATCTTCCATTTAGAGTTCAAATCCTCAATTACTTCCATGCATTCAATGGCAGTTTTACAAGCTCTTGATTCATGATTTGCACATCTGAATGATTTTTCATTCCAAAATACCATTACAGTACCCTCAATGAATTTATCAATAATTCCACAATGGGCCTCAATGACCTGTGATATGGAGCTATAATATTCTGTAATGATTCGAATAAATGCTGTAGTTTCGGTCTTTTCAGAAAGTGTTGCAAAATTATTGATACCACAATACAGAACTGTCATGCTCGGTTCTAATTTCATACCAATTTTACCGTACTCTTGCTTATTTGAAACAATCATCTTGGCAATAATGTGTGGAACATACTTGCTGAATGCAAATATTCCTCTTTGGGTGATTTGAATATTTTCGTCCATTTCCTTGATTTCACTGAAAATTGTAACATGTTTCTTGTATGGAGTTTCTAAACCTTTGAATGAAATGAGATGATTCATTTGCTTGGTAATGTCTATCAGTGGTTGATTAATTGATTGAACAACGCATAAAACAATTAAGGTTTCTAATACAAAAAAAATGATAAATAAAATTACAGAAACAACACCAGAAGAAATGACCTCGGAGAAATATGTCTTCTCCAAACTCGTCGTGACCACAGTGCATGTCAGATTGTAGGTATCCCTCACTGTTGAAACTTCTACAATTTTCCCCTTATAATGAAATATGTGAGATTCGTTTGCATTCAGATTCAAGTTGTTTAAATCAGAGCGATGAATTTCTTCAGAAATATCATCAATAGATGGATCGTTCTCACTGCTTCTTGCAAAAATACCTCCAGTTCCATTGATAATGAATGAACTGTATAGAAGAGCTGTGGATGAGTTCGCAACATTGACATTTTGAATTTTGAATTCCAAAGCAACTATTCCAAATAAATAATCATTATGTGCACCCTTCATACGCTCTAATTCCTCAACTTGAATGGCATGAAGAGTGGAATTACCTCCTGACAATGTATAATTTCTTACTGGAATATGACTATATATGGGATAGACAAAAAAAACTGAATATAAACCCTCCTCGTTCAAGGAAGCACTTGTCCAACATGGTCCAGCTACCTTCTTCGACTGCCTAATCTCTCTGTACCAATCACAATCGGTTGGTGATGAATTAATTGACTGGTTTTCTGCCTTGCTGTCAACCAAATCTAAATCATCATATGACAACAGGTGTGAATTCGTATCTCTTATTCTATACGTTAAACGAATATGCTCCTCTTCTGAAGAATTATTTGGAAACTTTCCAGTTTCGAACAAATTATGATTTTTAAATATCAAGTAATAATCGTCAAATCTTACAAATTGAATGGAAACTAGTTGAGTACTGGTAAGCATTCTGTCAGTGGCTCTTATTACTCGCATCCATTCAATTTGTTTGTCCAATTCCATCATTTTCCCAATAAATAAATTGTAAAACATCAAGTCAACCAGATTTCTAGCAGAATTGTGAATTTTCACAACTCTCATTCTCAATCTGTACGTAGTTTCCCATCTTTCATATCCACTTGTGCTTTTGTAAATCTCAGATCCACTTGAGAAGAGCAAAACGAAAGAAGCCAAAATTCCAAAGAATGTTTGAAACACAAACAAGACGAAAATTAAATTCATAATTCGGAAACCATATCTAGTGCAGTTTAGTCCACATTCTCCACATTTTGTTTGATGGTTCTTCTTCTTTGATTTCTTTAGAGACAATATTTGACTTTTTGATTCAGTTTCGTTTGTTTCTTCTTTTGCATTGTAGCGATGAATTATTGGAAACTCATTACCATCATCGCTATCAAAATCAGATGAGAACGCATCCATGAAATCTAATCTAGACTGTTTTCTCATTTTCCCTCCTCCAATAATTGATTCTCTTCTGTTTTGATGTTTTCCATTCGTGTGTGAAAACATCTTTTTGTGAATTGTATTTTGTAAAAATTTCTTTTCTTATTGGAGTAATTCATCATTTTAGGATAGAGTTCATTGTTTAGAGTTTAAACCTATTTAACAATATTCCATATAACACTAGATTCTTATGGATGTTCAATTAGTATTAATGCAGCTTTGGGAATTAGGTTCTTAGAATAGAAATTGGTTAGCACGTTTTAAAGAGAACATTGTAATAAAATAATTAATTCCGTGTATATATGGAAACTATTTTCATAATGAATAACATCCCGTGTAGTCCAATGGCTAGGATACCTGGCTTTCACCCAGGAGGTCCGGGTTCAATTCCCGGCATGGGAGGATAATTTTGCCAAGATAATTTTCTTTGAACAAGTATGAAGATTTTTGAGACATTGTTCTTATTTGGAATGTTTTGAATACAAGATGTGAATCCTATTACTCTGATATGAAATTGAGCAAATTTCCAACAACTATTTTTGAGCATGTGGATATTAGCTGGCCTTGACCAGTTCAATGAAACGCATCTGGGTTTCCTCACTCAACACGCAGCAAAATCACTCACAATCAATTATTTGATGAGCATTCAACAGACCTTTGATTGCAACACCTCAAACCATTTCAACTTCCTTCACATACATCATGTACATCTACAATCAACAAGGTAGATCAACAAAGTGTTGAGGATAAGCAACAAGATGGTTCACACTTCATAATCAACAAGACGAGTTTCATGATGCAGCCTTTTCAAAGTGGCCTTTCACATGTAAGGTTGGCGCTTGTAATTGAACTTCTAAAGTCTCTGAATGCAACAAGCAGATACTCAACATGCCATACATACAAATTTTTGCATCACTTGAATAACCTTTTCATTTGTCTATCAACACTCATGCGCTTCTTTTTTATTGGTTATTGTTGGAAGAAAATTCCACGAGTGTAAGAGAGCCAAGTATAAAGGCAACCATACTACTATACATAATAATCTATTAAAACAATAGTTGATAATGCCAAGCACTGTTCTAATATTCATGATGAGAGCAAGCCTTACACAATGAAGGAGTTGAACATTTTTAAATAAACTAGAAGCCAAGCATCAATGATGCCCAATATAATAACAATTCTTAAAGTTATTATTTATCCTGGAAGTTATTCATTATATTATGAAGGTATTTATTACTAAATATTACCTGAGAAAGATGATAAGTTGAGAAGGAATACAAGTTGAGGTGAGATCATCTCTCTCGGGTTGGTCTTCCAAAAATTGTTCCAATTCAATTTCCTTTTCATCATCTTTTGAAGAGAGATGCAAAAAGGAATACTAGACATTTAACCATTTGCCAGGTTTTGAGATAATGGTGGGCTTAGAATTTAACGAAAAAGGTTTGCCTGTTGTTTGCCTTCTTGATGTGTTTTGAAGCTATGGGAGTACACTACAATTTCCTTTTTGCTTAAAATTTTTATCTCAAAACGCGGCATGGGAATATCCTTTTCACTTTGAAATAGAACGGTCATCTATTCTTCCTTAGAGACAACGCAGAATGGATATGTCAAGATTTGGAAAAGGTATGAACCTCTATTTAACTGTCTTACTCTAGAATGTAACAATACACCAAAATTCAATAACAAAAAAACAACATGATAAGTGAATCGAGAGGAAGAGCACAATTTTTCATTGGCATATTGCAGTGGCCAGTTCTAGTGTGGGCAATTTTGAATTTAGCTACAGGAATACTGGGCATGATTGTGTATGGTGCATTTACAGCCAGTTATGGACCCGTCTATATTGTGAATCAATTTGTTGGCTTGTGGTTGTGTGTCTTATTGACCTTTTTTAGTGCACAAACAGTGTATATTGAATTGAAGCCAGGCGATTCGAGTGAGCGAAGAATTCTCAGAGTGATTACTTTGGTGGTGAACATTCTGTATTTTGGTGTCATCCTGGTTGGTTCATTCATTCTATTTGTGTTATATTCGAGAGCTGGAACTCGTCCTGATGCTATTGTCTGGACAATTTTGATTATGATTATTTGTTTGCTGAATGTTATTGCTTTGATTTGCAGATGGTATTCAAGTGTTGGAGCTGGAAAGGAATTCATTCCAGACGAATCAAAATGTTTTCAACTCATTAAGGAAAAGTCTGCTGGTGCATCTGGTGTTAGCATGTGTTTGTACATTACTGCCATTGTGGTGAATGTATTGTTGAGATTCATCTTTTTGATTTTCCTTGGATTGTTGATTAGTGGCAGTTCTGCTGCTTCTAATATTAAGAATTATCCAATGAAGGGAAAACTAATTTCAGTTCCATTGAACGATGGTTCAGGAAGAAGTCAAAACATTCACTATTTGTGCGAGGGTCCAACTGAGGGAAATTCATTCACATTCCTCTTTGAAGGAGATTTCACACATGGTTATGCTGATTATTATGATATTCAAAGATATTTGACAGCTCTTGGTCGTCGTTCTTGCATTTATGATAAACCAGGCTTAGGATATTCTGACTATTTGTACAAGGACCAAAAGGATGAATCTACATTTTACTACAACTTTTTAACGAGTATTGGAGAAAAGACTCCATATGTCATGGTTGGCTGGGGAGGTGGTGGACATATCATTTACAAATTTGCTTTGGAACATCCTGAACTAGTCAAGTCGCTCACTTTCCTAGATGTTTTCCCACCTGGAATTGAATTTACCTCAATGAAGGATTTGAAAAATTGGAGTCAAGAGCAATTTAATACGTACAAGAACCAAGAATTGAGAGGAAGAAGAACCTTATTTGGAATTATCAATGGATTGGCAGTTCCGTGGGGACTCATGTCTATCTTTGTTGGATCATCATCCAATACCAGCAATGCAGATGAAATTACTTTCTGGATGAGCACTGAAAAGACATGGATTACTCAATCATCAGTTCTCGATACAGCATATGCTGACACTGGATCCTATCTGAAACAAAATCTCACATCCACCATAAGTGTCAATTTGGTTGTTACCAAGCATGATGATAATTGGGTCATTAAGAATAATTAGGAAGGAGCCGATTCCACTAATTGTAAATTCGAAATTGAGAAGAATAGGTACTATCTCAACTCACAATTGAATATGATTCCAAAACAGAATGGAGGATCCACAACTTATTGTACAGATGATGCTTGTGGACTTGCATATTACACATTTACAAATCCAAAGTACACAGCTGATACATTGAACACACTTTATGCCAAATAAATTGTAAATAAATTGCCATCGATTATGTGTCATCTTTCAATCAGAAATCAAAAAAAATGAACACAATATCTACCTTCTC
The DNA here is from genome assembly GCF_000004985.1 of Naegleria gruberi. NCBI lineage: Eukaryota > Heterolobosea > Eutetramitea > Acrasida > Naegleriidae > Naegleria > Naegleria gruberi. Next base: position 181,203 of record NW_003163272.1, read on the forward strand.
AGATCCATCTCATCAAAAATTATAGAATATTAATTTTAAATAATGAAAAATCATCATGAAATTAACCTCAAATTGAAGTGATAAGGAATACCGTAAAATTTCACTCCGGAGTAAATATACTTCACAAACAGATACTTTCTCCAAGAGACGTTGAGCTGTGTGTTCCATAACTTAAAAGATCCAATGTTGCACTCCATGAATCAACGTTGCCAAAGTTCCTGACGCCATGAAACTATCCTTCGCTCAATCCTTAATTTTCCCTTAATTTTCCATTAAATCAAAAAAAATTGAAAATCAGGATTAATTATATTAACATATGCCAAGGATTGTGGATTCTCATCAAATACTTTTGAGTTTGATCTTGTTGGCCCTAATATTTCACATAGTAACTTGTTCATCATCACAGCGGACACAGGATCATGAAGTGAAACGATGCATCAATTACTCACCCATCTTCTTCAATACTAAGAATATCGATGTTGCAGTGGCTTCCGAAGAAAATCACTACAAGATCCTTCTTCCCTATTTGAAACAGCATGGTGTAAATTGTATAAGATTGTACTTTACTGATTGGAGGAGGTATCATGCCGATTTCTTCAAAGTTGTGAACGAGTTACACATGAAGGTTATGATTACATTCTGGCAATACACTGATTCGACTCCAAATCTTGCAGATTCCAAGGAGAGACAAAAGACGCATGATGATGCAGTCTTTTTGTTCAAGACAATTTCGACAGAACCTTCAGTTTTTATGATTTTCTATGGAAATGAATTGGATTTGATCTATCCCTATCAAATTCCACTAGTTTTCGTTGCATTTCAGGAATTTATAGATTTGCAACGACAGGTAATTCCAGATCCAACGAAGAGAAAATCACTTTCTCTTCCATTATCTGATTCTGGTTTTAATTTGAAATATGTTGCTGATTATGATTGGGTTCAAGCAGATTATAACACTTTTAACATTTATAGAGGTTCGACATTTCTTGACTTTGTGGAATCGTACAAGATGGTCAATCCGAGCAAACCTCTCATTATAGCCGAAACTGGTGCTTCTTCATACTATCAGTTTCCACATCAAATACCAAAACCTTATTATGTTTACAATGCAAGTGATCCAAGTATTCAATTGGGAGAACGATATCAAGCCATGAATCATCAAAGAGTCTTGATGGAATATATTGCCTCTTCGGTGGTCAACCCAGGTTTATTGGATGTTTTATGTTTATTCGAAGCAACAGATGAATATTGGAAAACTTCAAATGATCTCAATCCATATTGTCAGTCAAGGGATGGTCATTTAGCTTCAAGACAGAATACCTGCGGATATCAAAATGTTAATTACAAGGACAAGATGATTCATGAGGCATTTCTGGGTTTGATGCGTCAGGATTATTCGAAAGATGAATTTTCACTCATTCCAAAACCTTCATTCAATGTGATGAGTTTTTACTATAGAAGTATGGAGAATATCAGTCAGTGGTCATGTGAAATATCTCAGAGTGGCTGGAATTCAGACATTTTGAACACGAGAATAGTGCCAGATATTGTGTATAATGTTCCATACGAAACCTTACGATTATTTGAAACTGTATTTCAAACCAAGATTGGAGAGAAGATATTCACTTGTAAATTTAAAGGAAAAATGGAAATATTACAAGCCCTTCCTCTTAAAATGAATCTTTACAATTACCATATATAGATTTTACTGCTTTGGATGATTTTTGGAATATTTTCATGCTGGTTTTATTTGTATCTTTTATAACCTATATAATTATCTATCAGGTATTAGATAGATTGGGATTGAGTTGTAAAATTTGCTGTTCTTTCTGTAGATGCAGTGGTGGACTTTTCATTTCAGAAATTGATGGAGACTTCGATTGGAAACCAAATGAATCTCTATTAGAAAGGATACAAATACAGAATGTACTCTTTCTTGCTTACAATTTTACAGAATATCTCAAGAATATGGATCATACATTTTCTGCTCCGCAATTATTCCAAAAATTTTACAAGAATGAAATTAATGTTGAAGGTTTAAATCAATTTTGTAGATATGAAGGCCCAAAAAGATCAACATTTGTAAGAATACTTGAATGGTTGCTTCCAGATCCAAAAAGCTTGTTTCCCTATATGGAAACTAAATATATTAGCAACTTAAATTCAATTCCCATGACAACTTGTAATTGGATAAGACATTTAATTTGCCATTTCAATATTTATCAGATTTTCCTCAGATTGTTGCTATTTACTATCCTTCTTAACGGAACTCCACTTATTAATTTATTAATTTACATTGACTTTTATTTTAGTTTAGGATATAAGGCAATTCAATTAATTTACATTCTCTCTTCATTTATTCCAAGAAATGGACAAAGTTTTATTGGAATGATTATAAGATTTATTAGATTCTTCGGATGGATTCAAATTGTGGAAACCATTGCCATGATTTTAGTCATTTCATTTTTTAATCATGAAAACGAAACTGTGTTACTCTATGAATTTAATGGAGAAAGATATAATTTTATTCGATTCTTCAACTATGACGGTTTTGATATCGTGTATTCTCACAATTCTGTTATCATTCTTGTAGTCACTGTTGCTTTTGAGATTGTGAAAGAGTTTACAAAATTTGTACTTTTTTGGAAAACTAGTTTAGAAGAAAGAGGAAACAAGGTTTTGAAAATTCTTTACAATATTTCCTTTTTCCAAACCTATCTCTTTATTCATGTACTAGGATCTGTGCTGTGGTTCAGTAGATTATTTAGTGGACTATTATCAATTAATTCGATTTGTATTGCAAATATTGGACAAGATGAAACTATGTGTGAAATTGTGATTTTACCTTTCGTATTTTGTTTTGGGTTTATGTGCACGATTGCTATTTCTTCGTATATCTATACTTTGCTTATTATAACCATTTCGAATTTAATAACTGTTTTCGAGGGAATTAGAATTGGAAAATCGAAACCTAAAAAGGTTAAGAAACCAAAAACAAAATCTATTCAGTTGACGGAAATGGCCATAGAACGCTTGATTTTGGATGAGACACAACCACAGCAGCAAGATCACATTTTGAAAGTTTGTTATCCATCTGATTCTCAACCAACGATTGAAAATTTAGTCAACCTGGACACACAAATTGAAAAGAGTTTTCAAGATTTTTCTGCAGCAGAAAGAGATTATTTGCAATGTATTTACAAATCTGGTCTCCAGAGATTAATTCCCTTCCAAAAGCACAAGAAAACCACGCTTGACATTGTTGTGGTTCTTTGTGCTGAACAAGTTTATTCCAAAGATGATGAAAGTAGAACGAAATTTAAATGGATATCAGATAGATTCAAACTTGATACACTCAATAGAACACAAGATGAAATAAGAAAGATCATGTCTTTAAAGGAGCAAACCATTTACAAAACTGTGAAAGGTCTTGCGGATTTCAAGAAGGGAATGGAAGATTACTATTCTATTTTGGATTGCAATGAGGAAGACAGAATTTCAGTGAATTATTATCTTTGTTTACAAAAATATCATGGGCTAGATGAAAACTACTTCCCAAAGATCGAAGAGGACATGTCAGAAATCCAGAAAAAGAGAATTCAATCAGAAATTGACTTTACCAACGAAATTAATGAATTATGTATGGAATTTCCATTCATTAGAAGAATATATGAAAAGCAAATATCTGATCAGTTTATCAAGATTGAACATCTTGACAGCTATTTCAACAACTGCCAAATACTAGACTCTGTCAAACTTCAAAGGAAAATCAATTGTAAATTTTATGGAGAAGGTAAATCCATGAACCAACTGAACAGTGCCATGTTCCTCAAGGGAAAATACATGCTCTCCCTCGACTCCAACATGGACGCTTACTATTTCGAAGGTATCAAATTCCCATGCTTGATGCAAGAAGTCATGAACTCGAAAAGTCACATTTTTGGAATGAGAACTCACACCTACACTGCTTTTACTTCTCAGGTTGGAAAGAACATGGCCTGTGCTGAGCATGTCTTTGTGGCCACATGTTACAAAGCCATGTGTCTGCTCGGCAGTAGATTGCACTATGGAAATGCCGATATTTTAGATAGAGAATTCTTTATTGAGAAGGGTTTATTTGCAGATGCGGATCGATATCTGAATTTGAGTGAGGATGTGTTTCTTGGAAAGAGATGTCTTAAATTTGGAGGAATTATTCGATACTCTGAGGGTGTTACGTTTGGTAAGGGAAGAGAAACTAACCTGAAGGAATCTGCTGGGTTCTATACAAAGATTGCTGGAGGTGCTGCCATGCAGTCGAGTTCAAGTATCGAATACGAATTGAATAGTTCATTGCCTCTTTGTATGTTGATGCCACTCTAGTGTTGGATTCTTCTCCTTGCATTTATTTATTGACATTTCGATCATTCTAGCTCCTATTTTATACGTCTTGTTGAGCATCTTTGGGGTTTCGTATACTACATTGGATACTTTGAATTCATCATTTGCAAAAATTTGGGTTCTTCCATTCTACCTTGTCACTTTACTTCCACTCGTGCTGGAAAGCTTAGTTCAGGGCTACAGCTATGCTAACTGGGTTGATTACCTTCTCTCTTTCCCATTCTTTGCTTTCATTGACAGATTAATGTCATACAGTTATTTGACAGGAACATTTTTAGAGAAGGTGACCTATGTATCAACCGCCAGAGAAACTGGCCACGCTCCAGCCAATGTTCATGACCTGATGCACAGCTACTACTTTACTACATTCAGAAGTTGTCTATTCCAATTGGTTACCTTCTTAATTTTCATTCAAGTTATGGGAATTGATAAGATTTTATACATTGGCTTACCGATACTCAATTGGGCAAGTTGTTTGGTAGCTCCATTCCTATTCGAAAACCTAAAAATTTCTCATTTACATGATTGGCTAGATATTAAGAATGATTTACTCAAACAATGGAATGAATTCTATGCCGAATCATTTTATGAAGGAAATGTCAAGAAAAATAAGCATTTTCTATTGAAATGGTTCAATTATGGAAGATTGAGGATGCTGAAGTATGTTTATCCAATTATATTCCAAATGGCATTGCTGTATCCTATTTGCTATGTGTCTGTTTTGACTATTGCATCGGATTTCCAAGAAAAGACAAAGACAAATGCCTATTTTTGGTTTGTTATGACTTCTCCTTTCCAATTCATTTTGGGAATTACCTTATCTGTTAGATTATTGAAATCCAAACACAAAATATTTGGTTTCTTAATGTTGGTCAGTGAGGCAATCTTATTCTTTTTTGAATCCATTAATGGTGGTGGTTTCATTACGCTGTCAAAAGTCTTTTTAGGAATCCACAGTCTTTTCATTATCATGTCAGTGTTTTACATTTTGGTTTTGTTTATGGATTTGATTTGGAAATCTGGAAGATTGTACCTTGAAGCTGAATTCTTTATTGTGAAACTCATAACCTATCCAGCTCTATTATTTGCCGTTGGAGTTCAAGTCATTTCGAGAGGAGTCCACAATATGTAAACGTTTTTAAATTTATGCCCAATTCCACAATGCTATCTTCCTTAAGCTCTTCAGGTAATTGAAAAACCTAAATTTATTTAATTGTTTAATTAACACCCTGAATAGTAGTGAATATATTGGAAAGATCAATACCAAGTTAAACCATTTGATGAGTCATTGGAATGGTAGATGTGGAAAATTGTGGCATGAATTGATCTACAAGTATTACTCCTCTATTTCTGAAAAATTCCCTCATATAAGTAGCTCCACTCATCACATCATCTGGAGTCAACTCGAGTGGCTTTGAAATATTCACCTTCTTTCCATCCTTACTAATCAAAGAAAGGCAAAAATCTGGTTTCTTTCCATCAGAAATCTTGTGAGCTCTAATATCATGAATTTGATCGTATGGAATTGAATAGGTTGAGAAAATGAAATGTTCTCTCAAATATCTAGCTCTACTTGTCATTCTTACTTCTCTCTTTTCATCATCAAATTCAATAATTGTAATCTTTTCATAATAAACAATCAAAAATAGAGCAATTGGAGCTGTTACAATGTAAATACCTGCCAAAATAGCCAAACTCAACACCAAAATAATGCACAATATGACCATCAATATGAGAACTCCCTCTCCATCACAATTCCAACCGCTACCTGAACAACAATCTGTACAGGAACAGCAGCCACCACAACAACCTCCACAGCAACCACCTCTAGATCTGGAAGTGGCAGCTACAGCAATTGCAGCTTTTTGATTGGATGTCAAATTTGTTCCATTACCATTGGTTGACAAATCTTCAGATGGAAGCATTGTAATGTGTGAAATTTGGTTTTTCAAACTGCAAACTCTGAAACAACCAAGAGTTGCACAAAACAAGTAAGTGAGCATGCTGTCTTGATTTTGCAAGATTAATTCATGTAGAGAGGATGACTTTTGACTGATGAGATTTTGGAAAGTTGTGGTTGTCAACTTTTGCTTACCATTCATCATCACATTATTTGCAGCAACTGGTGGCATTGTCGGTAAAGGTTGTTGCTGTTGTTGAATCATGACAGGTGGTTGATAGATTTGTTGTTGAACATTTGGAATTGTTTGTGGAGAATAGTTTACATTCGGTTGTTGATTAGGATATTGTTGTTGAGAATAGTTTACAATTGGTTGATGAAAATTCGGATTATAGACTTTTTCAACATGTTGATAGGAAGCAGTGGTTGGCTCGACAAATGGTTTGCTGTTTGGGTCTTGTTGTTGCATGACAGATTGATGTTTGACTTTTTTTATGAAAGAAAATCAAGTAATTGCGAGTGAATATTGTGAAATCAAGCCAAACATTGCGCTCCTCCTCTTGGTTGACTTTCCAAATATCGATTCTAATAACATTCAAAGATCTTCTGATTTGGAATTATCATTCCACTAACCTTCCACACATGATGAAAATTTGATATTCAAATGTTCATCCAAATTGCATTAAGCTTCCACCTCCACAATAAATGGAACAAATTTCTGATTGCAAATTAATTTTCAAGCTTTGAGCTTTATAAATTTTGATCCACAAAAAAAACTTGATACAATAGTGGATTTGGTTTGGATAATTACATCATCATTTCAACAATTGGAAGTGCTTGAGAGTGTATCATATATTCTTCAGTTAGAACGGTTGTTATTCTGTTTTTGTTTTGATTTTCATACACTTCAACAATTTGTTGCGAAATTCATTTTAATAAAAATTTACAAATAAAAATCAAAAAAAATGTCCAAATTTGAACTTGAGAATGAATTGTACGAAGCCTTGAAAAAAACACAAAACAAGGGAGGTGAAGATGATCAACCAACAACAACATTTGCAGAAGAAAATGATGATGCGGAATATGAAGATGATGAAGAATATGATGATGAAGATTTCGGAGAAGAAGAATATGAAGAAGAAGTTGTAGAAATTAGTGAGAATGAAATGTTAGCCTTGTTGGATCAACAACAAGATCCTTTTGAAGTTTGTCAACAAATCTTTGATAAGGAAAAATTATTTGAAGCAAATCCCGAACAAGTCTTGATTGAACCAAATGTAACTGTTCAACATTTTAGAGATTTATATAATAATGGTTATGTTGTGGTGGATAATTTCATTCCTTTTGAACAAGCTCAAGAAATTCATGATTTGGCAAAGAAACTTTCACATACTTTTAAACCAGCTTGTGAAATGAAGATGAGTTATGAAGATGAAGCAGAGGATACTTTTAGAGATAATACAGCAAGAAGTGATGTGATTCGTTGGTTGCATCCTAAGGATTTTACTTCTGAATTGACTGATGAAAGCAAAAAGACATCCCTATCATGTTGTTGTACTGATAGCAGTGAAGATATTATACAATGGAAGGGAAATGAAACTTTGAGAGGAGTTGTTCTTAACAAGTTTAAAGTCATTCAAAAGAAAATCAATGAATTTGCACCTTGTGTTAAATATGATGATGCTAAAATGGAATTAATGTGGAGCTTGTATAAATCTCATGGAACTTACTATGAAAAACACAGAGATTCATTCCCAAGCAATGGAAAGGATGAAGGTCCATTGGATCAACGTAAAGTAACTGCCCTCCTCTATATGAATACTGAATGGAAAGATGAATCAGATGGTGGCCAATTGAAGATTTTCATCAAACCAGAAAATGCATCCAAACACACTGAAAGAACAACCAAGCTCATTAACCCAACTGCTGGTCGTTTAGTTTTATTCTTGAGTGGTGCTCTTGATCATGAAGTGATGGCTTCTTTTAAGGACAGAGTAGCCCTTACTTCTTGGTTGTCATAAATTTCGCAATTTCTCTAAAGGTGTTTATTTGTAATTACCAACTGGATTGATATTTGAATATGGTATCGTCTGGATAATTCTTAATAGTATCAGAGATGAGTTGAACAGTTTGCTTGACATCACCAAAATAATACTCATCATACTGAGTACCTCCAAAGAAAAAGCCTGATCTTGTTGGAAGAAGGAAACTAGCCTTTGAATGATCTTCATCAACTTGTGTTAAAACACTCAACAATGATTTTAAATGTTGAATTGTTACAGGATATTCGTTGCAATCATCCTCACCACCTAAACATGATTCCGATAGGGCAGAGATCAATATGAATCGAATAGAAATTCAGAAATGAATTACGTGAGTGATAACAAACCTTGAACATTCTCAACAAACCAAGCATGGAGAGCATTAAACTTTCTCCAGTAGGCCACTTCCACTTCTCCAAGAGCCAAAAACATATCCAGACCCATGTTGGTGTATTTTTTTCTATTTTGTTTTTATCTAAGCGAGAGTTGAAATTGCATTTCAAGCCTCATAATTGTGTGATGAGTTTAGAACGAAGGCTTTGCCTTGTTGATAAACAAGCCTTTGGAAGAATTATTCTTTGAAATAAATCGAATAGAGATTAATCAGAACTATTTATTCTAGCTCGGAGCTTCTTTACTCTTTTCCTCAATTTGATTGGTTTTGTAATTCTATTTTCCACATCGGACTTGATTTTAGTCTTCTTTACAATAGTTTCTGATTCCTTATCTTCATTTTCAAGTTTGATTCGAGTGTTTGCATATATAGCGTCAGAACTAGTAGTTGTACCTTGTGTATTAGTGTCATTGGTAGTATTAGTATTATTATTAAACTTAACATTGTTAGTACTATTACCAGCTTGAATATTGTTCAGGCTAATACTATTATCATTACTAATTGTATTGTTGCTGTTGCTATTTGTAATAGTATTAGTGTTATTAACCCTATTAGTAGTATTATCAGCTTGAATAGTATTCAGGCCAATGCTATTATCATTATTACTAATTGTATTGTTATTGCTAGTTGTAATAGTATTAAAATTATTAAATAATTCCTGTCGTGGTTGAATATTAACTTTAGGTTTGATAGAATAAGTAACTCCATCAACATTAACCAAGCAAGAAATAGGTTTATCCGATGAGAGTGAAATATCCATCATTGAAGTTGATATCATCACTTGATGTTGTTGTTTCTCCACAGTAGCACCATCACTTATCTGCATACTACTATTGAACGGTGTCAATGCCGGTGCTGATGGTGCTGATGATGATGAAGGAATTAATATGTTGCTATCATCAACATTATTAATTCTTGATGATGAACGTGTTGGACGTGGTTTTCTCTTCTTCTTCAATATCTGTTCTTCGTAGAGTTTAACAAGATGAGCCTTTAGATGGGCTCCTTTAGGAATTTCAATATTATTCTCTTCAAGAATTTCCTTCAAACCAGCAACAGTGTAACCATTCGCATCCATTCTTTGTATTTTTTAAACATCATAGAATTTCAGGGTTGTTTAACCACACTAGTGATTTGCCCACTTCCTAATAGGTAAGTTGGCCCTGTGGTAAAACTTGTCCGTGTTCTTGCTGTGGTATTGTAGATTCACTTCACCTCTTGATTACGCAGTCATTCAAGTGTGCTCGTGTTGCACGGGAGAAATTCATATTTTTTTTAAATAAAACTGGTTGGCGATTTACTTAATTATTATGTACAATTAGGGATTATGCAACAATTTCAAGACCATTTAGATTATTTGAACATTATCTTCGTCTAGGTTGTGGACCATCTCCACTGACACCACTCAAATTAAGCCCAGAGTTTGTACCCATTTGCCTCATTATTCCATTCCAATCTAAATGTTCCAATTCATTATTTCTGAATGTGTTGAATGCATCTTGAATTTTGGAAGATTTCTTTCTAATTATATTGGGATGATTAGTGCTTTGAAATTGCTTGTAATTGTCCAATAGCTCAACTACATCTTTCGAATTCTTTCCACTCCCTCTTGCTATTCTCAGAATTCTTGATTGCATGTCGGATAACTTTGTAAAATCAGCACAATCCAACTCAGTTTCATTCATAGAGCCCATGATAGTCAAGTATTTCTTTACCTTATATTCTTGACCTTCTATTTTTGGGAATTCACTAAATCCAAATATCATTGACAATACACGCGATGGTGGTCCCATGTTCACAATTGAAAGTAGTTGTTCTTTCAAATCCCTCATTGTAAAAACTCCATTTATGGGAAGTGAAGAGTTGAGTACTGAAATTTCAGTACTGTCACTAGCTTGTGGAACTGCACCGAATAGTATTGTGTAATTTCCCTCTCCCAACAATCTAGAAACAAAACCTTCAACTTCAAATGGTTGCAAACTATCATAATATTCACCTGTGCCAATAAAGCTGATTGGTGTCTTGGTTGCAGCAATTGCACTCAAGGCACCTCCACCCTTAGAATGACCATCCAATTTAGTAAGAATGATACTCCCAAGGGTTGGTATTCTGGATTTGAAAGTAGTTACTTGTTCTTTGATGCTCTGACCTATCTTACTATCCATCACGAGAATAATGTCATTTGGAGTTATTGCTTCTGAGATTAGTTTCATTTCTTCAAAAAGTGATTCTTCTTGTATGGTTCTTGCAGAAGTGTCAACAATTATCAAGTCATAATTTTCTTTTTTAAATGTTTCGACACCATCTTTTGCAATTTTGATGGGATCAGTTTCAAATACATTACCATAAAAGGGAATGGTATCTCTTAATGAATTATGTCTCAGACTATCAAATGCTCCAGTACGAAATGTATTTGAGTTTACTATTGCACATTTGAAACCTTTCTTTTTATAAAACATTGCAAATTTGCTCGCTGTTGTTGTTTTACCAGCTCCTCGTAAACCTATTTCAGTAAAATATTAATCGAATCTCTGTAAATTCTCAAAACTTACCAATAAATAAAATGACATTTTGCTTTCCCTTGACAGGTTTGATCGCTTTCACTCCTGGATCAAATAATTTACACAATTCCTTCTTAAGTATTCGTTTTATATTTTTTTTTCTATTGACATCTTGTGACATGTTATCCAATTCTTCTTTAATTCCATTGTAAACCTGCACCACTTGTTCACAATTCACATCAGCTTCCAAAAGTGCCTTACTAATCTCTTTCAAAAATTTATTAACACTTTTATCATCCATAACACTTTGGGAATGTATTGTTAAAAGTGCGTTTGAAAGTTGGGAGCTCAATTCTGACAAAATCATTTTTTTGCTTTTTTTTTTAAAAAGGTTAAAAATAGAGAGAATTTGTTTTCAATTGATTTTAAGAGATTTTACAATGACGTCAACCAAAGGAGCAGAATTTCAAGTTACCGAATAGATTCCGAAATGGAAAGATTTGAAATTTTGATTAAATTTAAATAAATTTAATTAAAAAAAATGGAAAGAAAATCTCTGCTCGATCTATCCAGTGATGATTTACTAGAAATTTGCAAGTTTCTCTCACCTTGTGATATCTTCCGATTATCCCAAACCAATCACTTCATGTATTTTAACCAATTTGAAATTTCACAATCATCTTGTCGAATGTTTTTCGATTTAATCTCGAAACAAGTCTCCGATCACTTGGAAAATTCGTCATCACAAAAAGTTTGGTGGTTGAGTGATGAAGAAAAATTGTGGATGGAGAGGAAAATTCAAAATAGAAAAGATTGGAAGAATTTGTTGAGAGTTTATTTGAGGTTGAGTTATATTGAGTTAATGAACGAGAAATATGGAGAATGTGAATTTTTGATTTATCAACCTTTTGGAAATATTAGAAATGAAACGAATGAGCAAGAAGTTACTTGTTTGGGAGATTTGAAATTGGATTTTACATTATCTGAAATGGATGATCCAGTATTGGTTCATGGATACAGAGATTCAGATGGAAATATCAAAATTTTCAATTGGGAAAGACAGAGCTCGAAAGTGAAAACAGAGCTAAATTTATCTATTCCAACAAAATCCTTACAAAAGAGAGAGTCATTCGTTATAGGCACAGATACAAATTTATTTCAAAGATTGGTTGAATTATGGACACCCTATGATGATAGGTTTCATAATGTTATACGAACACAGGAATTCACAATACCTAACCGTGTTTTCAAAATTACAATTAATAAGAGGTCACAGGTCGTATACGAAACTGGAAGAGCTCGTCTTAACAGTTTACAAAATTGCCCTTCCAAAATCCTGATTCACACAAAACCACCACGCATTGAACGTATATTCTCACTTTCTACATTGGCTTGTCATATTCCATTTTATCATGACTTGTTTTCTTTCGTCCTTTTCTCTTGGTTTTTTTATGAACGTTATTCTAGAAGCTTTTTCAGACATTCACAAGAATTATTGTCACATCCATTCAGACATCCATGTTTAGAGGGCCATGAAATGTATCAGTATGCTTACTTTGCAGGGTTTGTTGTTTTCAATGTATTGTGTGGGGGAAGTGTTGGATTTATTATGGCTCTGTTGCCAGGAGTTATTTCTTCTGGTTTAAGCATCTTTTTAGGAAGGTTTTTGGATGATTGGGAATATCCTGAATCGAGAGAATTGAGATCCACGTGGAATTTACTTGCATTTTTAGAAGTTGCCAATATGACTTCGAGTGTCATTTCAACTTTCGTGCGGAGTGAAAACTTATTGTTGTGGGCAGACACATGGAAGAATTCAATTTTGGAATATTTCAACTCTAAGAAGAGAAAGGAATAGTTATTTATTCGATTTTGACAAAGTATCTGCACTTTCTATTCTTGGACTTTTTAAAGAGAGAATCCAATGAGTACTTTTTGCTTGACTTTTTGATTGGAATTGAAACTCGTTCGCTTCTTCCTCTTTTAGAAGATTTGGAGTTGTTTCTATTCTTCTTGCTGGATTTCTTTCTTCTTGAAACCTTTTCTTTTCTTTGATTCTTTGCCTTCTTGAAGTATTTAATTCCATTACTGAATTGTTTCACAGCATCTTTGATTTTGATCCATGTTTTCTTATTCTTGACTGCATGCTTAAGCTTTGATTTGATGAGTTTGAATCCACTCTTGACTCCCTTCTTGATGGCAGCCAATAATTGTTTACGATTCTTAATTAATTTAGTGGCTTTTTTCAAAGATTGCTTCAACAATTTGAAATTCTTTGGATAGAAAATCTTTGGTGCCAATCCCAATAATTTGAAACCAGCTCTAAAGCTCAACAATCCATTGACAACATTCAATGTCTTTCTAACGATTTGGAATGCCTTATTCTTGACAATTGGAGCTACTGCCTTTGCTGCCTTATTCTCAATTGGAGCCAGTTTAGTCATTGTAAACTTGCTAATTGCAGAACCAACCTTATTGGCAGCTCTTGCAATCTTTTTCATTCCCAATTTGTTGAGAATCTTGGAAATAGGACCTGCTATGAAATTTGCAACATTGGACACTTCTGTACTGTATGTTCCTAATCCATTCAAGAAATTCATGGTTTCGCCTGTAACCATCAAGCCAGCAATTGCAACTTTTTGAACCCACAAAGTTTTCACTTTTGAATGTTTTGATTTCTTCTTTAAATATTGAACATCCTTCAATGAAGCTTTCAACAAATCTGCAGCTGGATGTTTAGCTCTTCTGAGGAAATCTTTTACAATGGCCAAGAGTTGTTGTCTCAATAGTTTGGCTGCTGGTGTTCTTTTTCTAAGAAGAGAATCAGCAATCTAACAAAATGTCAAAATGTCAGCAAATCAAAAGATATGTCATCAACTAACCTTTTTAATATTGGCAGCTAGAATCAAAAACTTCTCAGAAATGATCAATTCTCTTTTTTTAGAAACTACATGTGTAAATTTCTTTACAATTTTACGAGTTCTGTTATCGATGGTGATGGAAGTTGGTTGGGATTTTGTTTGGATAGCATGCACATGCAAAATACAAACTAGAACAAGTAGCAAGATTGCAGAATAACAAAATCTTTTCATTTTTTTTAGATGTGGTAATGAAATTTCCATGGTGGTCGACTCTTTAGAGTTTGAAGTTGACAAGTGGCATTCACTGACAGCAGAAGCTCAACTTCAGTGGTCTGTGATGAAAGCACAACGATCTTACTAATGTTACCTTTAATATGATTTTAGTTGAGTTTGGATTGTTTAATAAGGTCATTCTTAGAGTCGAGAATATCATGATAGGATGAATACTCTGAAGTAAAAACTAATCTAGAATAGCTATCTTGCAGATTCATCAATAATTCAGTCTTTAGATCTTTGATACATTCAGTGATTCTTTGGTTATGTGGAGATTTACCTTCCTTGCTGTTAGAAAGTTCAACTGAATTCGAATCTAAGTCCTTGAGAATTGATAGCAAATTCTTTCTCAAGTTAGATGGGATATTGACCTCATTCACACTTCCACTTTTAATGTAGGTTTCAAATAATGTGGTAAAGAAACTCTTTAGCTCTTTGATTCCTCCATTCAAAGCACATTCGTTTTGTTTCAGATAGGTGTATAATTGAACATTTTCCAATGAAAATTCCTTCTTACAAAACCATTCCATCAATGAACAGCCTTCTTCACTATCCAAAAAGGTTACCAATTCAGAAAATTCTTCTTTTGACTCGTTTGATTTTCTTAATTTGGAAACTAACAACACTAATAACGAATATCCACCAAATACAAAACAATAACTAGCCAAATATAAAATTTCAAATGCCATTGAAACAGAATCATTCACAATCATTCTCTTTTGAGATGAAATTCCAGATAATCCAATTATTTGATTACAAACAAGGAAAATAAAACACACAACAAAGAAAATCATTTCCACTCTAAAGTAAAGTGGTGAATCAACTCTCGAATACCAATTGACCACTTGTTTGGCAGGTAAGAGGACGAAATTTGTTTTCTTCTTTGTGTCCATGTTTGTAATTTTTGAAATGATTTCGTCCTTTTTCTGGAAGAAAGAAATGGAATAATCCAAAATAATTAATCCAACAATTAGTAAACAAATGGAAAGAATGATACAAGTAAATGAAATGGAAACCACATAGGTGTAATCTCGCCCTACAAGAACATTGGTTCTCACTAAAATAACCCACAACGTCCAAAACATTAAGTTTCCAATAAATCCACTAATTAAACTGAGTAACATTATTCTAGTCGAGAGGAAACTCTTCACTACTTTGAGCACTTTTTCTCCTTCCTTTTTCTCCTTAGAATTGGAAAATATTGCCAATTTGTGATAGAAATATTTCAACAACTCAAATCTCGTCACTTGATACAAATACGAAATGAAAGCAGTGATTGTAATAGAGTTTACAATAATTGTAATGATATTAGATAAGATATTAGCTGCCAAATCACCATATTCCCATGAAACTGAACTTGACTGAGGTCCATTCACTTGAACCTGTCCAGAAAGCAAAACACTCTTCTGTGTAACCAACAACAATGCTGTCTGAATAATCATTGCTGACATTCCAATAAAAGGTGTCACGAATCTACTCTTCACAGGTTGATAATTCCTAAAAACAATCAACAGAACCATCAACACACATGACACTATAAAGAAAATACTGCCATACACAATCTGGGTAATGTAAATTCCTTGCAATTCTTTCGGTTCTCCCTTAGTTGTGTTAAATTCCACAAATGCTGAGAATAAAGTTGTGTGATTGCATTGACATTGAATATTGAGAGAGTTTGAAGAGAGGAATTCACATCCGTTGGATTCCCATGATTGGCCAGTTTCGTTCCAGTATTTACAGGCGATGGAGGAGTTTAGGATAGTGTTGTTATTGAGTGGGAGAGTGATGATGAAAGGTTTGGTTAAATCTTTGATTTCTAATAAGTTTCCTTCTTTGTAAATAGAGAATTCTGTAAATGAAGAGAGGGAGTTTGTTAGCGAGAAATTATCTGGTTTGATGTTTTTCGAATATTTGATAAGGGACATACCAAATTGTTTCGAATAACCATTATACGAACTCATAACATTATCCAGATCAATTCGTACATCTTTAAAATTGGATTTTTCTCCACCTTCGGTTTGCTCATTCTTAATAAAGTTTGAAGTGTAGATATCTACACTGCCAGAAGTAAAAATCCTTTTAGAAATGGGAGGATTAGTATTCGAAAGTAACTGTGGTGGCTCACTAAGAATTGCCAATTTTGAAACATGATTGTAAATTCTCGATACATTAGTATTACCCTGATCTAGAATACTTGTAGTTGCCATGAGAATACTGTTCAAATCACTGCTGGAAACAATCTTTTCTTTTACGAAACCAAACGAATCAAACTGATTCTTATAATTACTTGTTAGATTCAAAAAGTATGAATCAAGCTTTTGAGCAATAACAGAGCTAGCCTCTACCGATTTGGAATTCAACAAAACCTTCTTCAACGTGTCAATTACCTGTGATGGATTTTGTTGTGGGATTTCTAATGACTTTACAATTTCCAATAAAACAGAATTATCTGACAGAGAATCATATGGAACGACTGTTGAAAGTTTGGAATCTGATTTCAATCTTTCTAATAGAGAAGCCTTTGGGTCAGGAAATGGTAAAACTGAAAGGTCTCCTGCAAGAGCTTCAATATATTCGAAACCTTGCGAATCTTTAAGAAACAGCATCATGGTTATGTTATTTGTAAAATAGGGAAGATAAACAGAATCTATCGAGGCTGTTTCTGTAACATATCGAGTAATTCTCACATTGCTCATGTCCTTGTATTGGAAACCTAAGGCATATTGTAAAGGAGACAGATTAGTCAATAAAATAATGTCAAAACTAAACTTTACAAGAGTCTTGAGAGCATAAACTGTTGAGTTTCCACTAACAATTGTGAATTGATTTCTCAATAGTTGTGGCTTTGAATAAACTGGAATTGTTTCTCGAACAGTTGTCATTTGTAAACCAGACGAAAGTGTAACCTCAAGAGTCAAATCCGAAACTGTTCTCAAAGATTCAACAGAGAATGATAGTAATGGATTGAATTTGACTGAACTAATTCCATCATATTCTCCTTTTGTAATTCCACTTCTTGTTGATTCTAAAATGGATGTTGTCATTGTGATGGAATATGTTAGTGGAATTGAGCATTTTCCAATACAATTAAAAAAACTGGAACCGTTCTGAATATATTGAATTCCTTGAATGATACTATCCAAGTTATGATTCTTGTCCTTAATGAAATAGGAAGGAAATCCAAATTTGGTAATTATTGGTAAACTATGAATGGTTACGTTAAAAGTGATGGAATTTGAAATTATCTTTTTAGAGATGGTGCTATTTGCTTCCACTGCAAACGTGTAACTTGCATCTGTTATTGTAAAATTACTGAAATACGACCAATTGAACTGTGGTTGAGTAATTTGTGGATTACAATTCAAACATTTCCAAACAAAGGAAATTGCATTCAATTCTAAAGCACTCAGTGCTCTATTACTTAAATCATAAGTATCCAATTTCAATTCTAAATTATTTCCCCTACCAATATGATAATCATTCAAAGGTAAAGAGATTCGAATATATTGTCCATCACATATGTCTCCAAAATATCCCTCCGTACAAGCACATCCTCCTGTTAACGCTGTTGTGTTAAAAGAACAGTATCCATGTGATGAACAAGCTCTGACATCACTACTGGCATAAAAAACTTCATTTCCATTGAAAACTCCTTTACAAAGTAAATTTTGACATTTGGGTCCATTAACTTTTACATTGTCATTGACATCATAACAGAGACAAGTGCCATCTGGTAAACATTTGCCTTTTCCACTACAAACATTTGGATCATCTTGTCTTATTCCATGACAACTTGACACATTACAAATAGGTCCATAAAATCCACTCTTACATGTGCAATAATTGGTTGAGGTACAATTTCCATTTCCTGCACAAACATTCACATCATTCCACAGAATTCCATTACAACTGTGAGTCGCATTCTCACACTCACTTCCATTATAACCATTATAACACTCACACCTATTATACGAAACACATTTTCCATTAGAATTACATGCACCATCATTAATAGTCTTTGAAAAACAAACTGGATATTCACAAAAAAGTCCAACATACATAGCTGGACCAGTTGGAGCATATTTCGTCACTGGATTCCAACATACATTTCCATTCGAATCATAAATAATCATCTTTCTATCAGCTCCAATGATCAATCGAAATGGTCCACTACCTCCCATAGGACATGCACTACTCAATTCATGGGCAAAACTTCCACCTTGAAAGAGTTTCAATTGACCATTTCCATTATCCAATACCATAGTAAATCCTGAACCTGCAACAGTAACACTCGAATAATCATCATCCCCTGTATCTGCATTAACCAATTTGAGTTGACCATTCAATGTGAGTGTCATGTACTCATTTTGTTGTGGATTATAGAGACGAGCACCTTCTTGGATAGTTCCATTTATGGATGAGTCAATATAATTACCAGAGGATAGATCTAAACAAATGCAATTTCCACTACTGCTAGAACAGATACCATTACCAGAGCATGTGCGAGGATCATTATAGGCGTTGCAATTTAGAGCGGCCAAAGATTGGTCAACCAAAGGAAGACACTGGACAAGGAATAGACAGAGAAACAAGAGACAAAAGAAAGATCTCATAACTGCTGTGCTGCCTGGTTTGCTTGTGTTGTTTGATTTTTTTCAATGAGATTGCTGATTCATGATTGACCGTTCGAGTTGAAATCTGTGTTACCATCTTTTTTTCTGATTGGTCAATTTAGCCACATTCCACCGATTAAAAGACCAAAAATAAGATGCAATTATCATTCCATTGTCCAAGTAGTTGTTTTATGTTGAGCCTTTCAAATATTGTTAATTGCCTTTCTTGGAAATTTGTGTGTTAATTATTTATTAAATAAATTGTAAAGTGTAAAAAAATGTTAAAAAGAGGATTACGAATTGTACCCAAATCACAAAGGCCATCATGCTCTCTTTCCAAAACACCTAAATATCATCCTCATCATCACATTCATAATAATAATTTTTCATCTCCATCATCATCATCGGAGGGAATTAATAGAAAATATTCATCATCATTAATTCATCATCATGATAATAATGAAAAGATACCAATTTCATTGTATTTTCATTGGCCATTCTGTTTATCCATTTGTTCCTATTGTGATTTTAATAGATATAAACGAAATTCTTCATCCATTGAATCGTTTGAGGAAAATTCACTCGGCAAACAAATGATGGACACTTATTTGAAGGTTTTGACACAAATTAAAGGAAAATTGGAGAATGATTTGGTGATTGGTGGTAATTTAGAGCAATATGAATTGGTTTCTGTGTTTTTTGGAGGTGGAACTCCATCAACAATGCATCCTTTGGCTATGGAAAAGATAATTTCACACGGATTGGAAATGTTTGGAAAGAGTAGAGAGGATGGAGTTGAAATTTCAATGGAGGCAAATCCAACTTCAATCGAGTATGGAAAATTAAAGGATTTTCATAGAGCTGGAATTAACAGAGTGAGCATTGGAGTGCAAAGTTTTGATTCTGAATGTTTGAAGAGCTTGGGAAGAGAACATTCAATTGAGGATGCTTTGAATGCTATAGATATTGCAAGGAATACATTTGGAGAGGATAGTATTTCAATAGATTTAATGTTTGGATTAGCTCAACATAAGAATAATCCGTCAATTTGGAAGAATTCTTTGGCAAAGGCACTTTCTCTGAATTTATCACACTTGTCATTGTATCAGTTGACAATTGAGAAGGGTACTAAATTCCACAGATTATTTAATGTTGAAAAGGATTTACCAAATGAAGAAGAATCGAGTCATTTATATGAATTTACCATTGAAGAATGTAAAAAACATGGATTGGAAATGTATGAGGTTTCTAATTTTGCCAAACCTGGCAAAGAATGTAAACACAATATCATGTATTGGAAGTCAATTCATGATTTTATCGTAAGTTTTATTAAATAACAAGGTATTCTCATTCAATACGAATTAGGGTGTTGGACCAGGAGCTCACGGAAGACTCACCAATCACAATACTAGGGAAAGATTCAGCACTATTCAAGTAATGAGACCAGAGGATTGGATTGAACAAGTAGATAATCAATTGAATCATATTCACAAACCATCTTTATTATTTGGAGATATTAAGGAAGAAAAGTTAACAGAGGAACAACAAATTGAGGAATTATTCATGATGGGGCTCAGAATGCCAAAAGAAGGAGTGAGTGAAAGCTCTCTACGTGCTATCAATCCTGAACTTTCTTTTGAAAAACTATTGAATGCTAACATGATTAAACAATTGGAAAATCATGGATATATTAAATTAATCAAAGAGGAAAATGATAAAAGAATTGTAGCAACAATGAGTGGAATTAGCGTACTGGATATTCTAATTGCCAATTTACTATCCAAGTAATATTTCATTTAGAGAATCGAATTGCTCATCACCTGGAGTGGTATCACCATTTCTGAAGAGAAGATCATGGAACGAGACTTAGTGAGTTTTTATTGAAATATCGGAGAATTGCCCTTCCTTTGATAATATCAATAACTTTGAATATTTGCAAGTCGTTTCGTCTCTAAATTTAAAGTAAAATCTAAAGCTTTGTCCATGGTGTGTGAATCTTTGCTACTGTTGATAATAAATAATTGAGAATTACATGAGTTTCTGGAAAGCAGAAATGAACTTGAAATAGTTCTGGATTTTCTGGAAATGGTCTGAATGAGAAAAGTTTGGTATTGGCTAATTTGCACTTTTCTGGGTATGGAGTTAGTGAGGTTGGTCAATCTATGGTTCAAAAAGAGAAGAGGAACTGGAATATCAGTTATTGAAATAACAGTCTCTCAAACTTGTATGAATTATAAATTTCCATTCCTCCTCCCTTCCGAATAGAGAATCAACAGGAGTTGAGGTTAATGTTGAAAAAGGAAGTTATCCCCAAAGTCAATAACTAAACGTGATTTAATATTTTTAACAAACGTGACAAGTTGTTAATCTGTTTGCAACACAACAAAAAAAAATGAACAGGTGCCACTTGGTCAACCATGTTTTTCTTTTTCTTCTCATTGTTGTTATTGTATTCACATGTGGTACATGTAATGGCAACATGTTGCTCCAAGGCAACGATCAAACAGTCTATTACACACTTTACAATAGCATTCATCAGAAGGACTATGTATTTCCATATACCTTCCTAAAAGCTTACATGTTGAAAGATAACCCAAAATTACTTTCGTTTAATGTAACAAGGAGTGGCGTTATTGATTTATTGAAAGATGAGAAGATGGTAAAAAGTTTAAGAATTGGAATTGTCTCCTCGTGGGATACGACTAAAGACTATCGACAGATCATGAATGATTTCTTTCGATTTTATCAGCTAGAACACATTGTTGAACAAGTTTCGTTTACAATAGGTAGATATGGCACCTGTCAAGCAAATATTTTCGATAATTTTGACATTATTTTCTCACACAACCAAATGTTTTATATGTGGATAAGGATTTTTAGAAATGGGAATCGATCTTACAAGATGGACGACTTTTTATCAGTAACCCTAGCTCCATTCTATGTATTTGTTATTACAGAACCTTTGGGACCAATAGAAGAGTATACGGTTCATAATCTTGTATGGAACACAACGTGTAATGATGATGG
The DNA here is from genome assembly GCF_000004985.1 of Naegleria gruberi. Classification (NCBI taxonomy): domain Eukaryota; phylum Heterolobosea; class Eutetramitea; order Acrasida; family Naegleriidae; genus Naegleria; species Naegleria gruberi. The sequence continues at coordinate 203,194 of NW_003163272.1, forward strand.
ACTTGATTTTATTTCACAACTTGTAAATATTGCTCGTTATGAAACTAAGGTGGAGTACTTTTTCTACACTTCTAAAAGTGGAAATGGCACTCTTTTTGAGAGAGAAGACAGATTGTTTATGAGTAGTATGAATGGATTTGATATCATGTATGTTTCTTCACAAGTAGCAGATAATTGGAAGAACAAGATTGTAAACTATTACAATATTAATGAAAATACCTCATACCAATCATATCTCCTTCCTCAATGCACCGCTTGTAAGAATGATTATTGTGAAGAGTTTGTATTTGCTGATACTGATTACTGGATTATACCTGTAACTCTTTTAATGATCATTCATTATTGTGTAATTTTCTTCTCTGGCTCTTTCAGAACACCAGCATTGAAGATTCGTCTGCTCATACCATATCTGTTACCGATTATTGTTTTTTACTTTGAGATCCACTTTTCTATTATCATTGTTTATAGTTGTAAAAATGTCAGAAATGCCATTAGCGGTTTCATTCTGACAGGTGGTATTCTGACCTATGCTTTTACAATTATTAGAGTATACTATCTTAGAAACTTGTATCACATTATCAATACAAGAAATATTGAATCCTCTATTAGGAATATTGCATTCCAAAGAAAGATTTCAGGTCCTCTACCTGGAATATTGCTCACTGGAGGAATAGCATTAATGTTAGTTCCAATATTTGGTTCACCATATTTGGTAGCTATTAGCTCTATAGATGAAATGGATAATTCAGTAATAGTTTTAAATGCACTCTATGCTGTATACATTGGACTTGGATGTTCAATTGGTGGTATTGCCATAGTATTGGATCTGGTATTCAATAGGAGAAAGTTGAAAGAAAAAGGATTGAAATATGTCCTATTCTTTGATGATCCATTCTTGATTCGTTTAGAAGTTTTCCTTCTTTCGTTATGTATTGTATTCATTGTTCTAATTTCAATCCCTAGTATTGATTTTCATTCAGCAAGATTTTTCAGATTTATGATTTATGTCATTGTCATTCTAAACTCTGGTCTTCTTGTATCTTTCAAGCAAATTATTACAAAAGTTTTCAATAGAAAGAAGAAGAATGAAATTTCCAACTTGGAAGTTTACATGCAAAACTCTGCATTCCAAATAATGATGAAAGAGTATTGTGTGAAAGAAATGTCTTTGGAAAATTATAATTGTTACATGTTTTTGGAACGATTGAAAGAGAAGACAGATCAATTGATAGATTTGACAGTAATCCAACAATTGGAGAAGGATTACTTCGCGCTTAATTCCATCTATGAGTTGAATATTCCATCAAATGTAAGAAAATCATTCTATGAATTACTGAAACAAGTTGAAGATTCACACGCTCAACTCTGTGAAATGGCAGAAAGTAACATGACAGGCATGAACACTTCTCATGAAAATTCCTCTATACCAAAATATTCTGATTTGATAGAACTTGTGAACATCAATATTATTAGTAATTTGGGGGATACACTCTCAAGGTTGGAAGTAACGAACGAATATCAGGTCTGGCAAGAATTGTATGATATCCAATCTAAATCATCAGTAATTTAATAAATCTAAACTCATTCCGCACATAGGAATGATTAATGTCCAATTGAGACTGGCATACAGTGGCTTAGAAATCATTACCAATTTACCAATTTGAAAACCTGATTGCAGTTTCTATAGGTTGGGCAAGTGGACCAGTCATAGGAGGATTGCCAATTCTAGGTTGAATTGGGCCGATAGTTTGGAAAAGTCATATCCTAACAGTTGGATTTCAAAATTCCCACTCATTGAACCTTTTGGGAAAGATCTCCACATTATTTAATAGTGCCTAAGGATTGGTATTTTCTATTTTGATATTTGTAATCCATGTACATATCCATTAATTCTCCAACATTCTTTAAAAGTTGATAGCAATGCTGCAAGTATTCCACATTTTCTTGCAGAGAGGAAGGTTCCAGCTCCTTCTTACTGTCTAGTACAACTGTTGGCTCTCTAAATTTTTGAACTATGAACCTTAGTTCATTAATTCGCTTCTTGAGCATGGTAATCAAACGATAATAAATATTGATGGGAGCAGATTGGTTGTTTGCTAGGAATGGTTCGTTTGATGTAATAGATTTCAATAATAACCTCGATGATTCAGTGTCATCGCTATCGTCCTTGTGGAATTTTTCAATTATGCCATCAACTCTTGTTAAAACGTTCTGTTTCAAGTGAAATTTTCTTAGAAAATTCATAGCTAATGTATTAGAATATAGATTGGGATAATATTTGTAATATTCTTTTGATAAAAAGTAAGGAGAGTCTTCATCAAACTTGTGAACTAGCAGTCCAATTAAAAAGCACCATACAGGAATGAAATGTCTTGGAGATAAGCTGAATTCCTTCTTTGTTGGTACTAATATTGAAAGAATCTTGTCAATCAAATATTGAGATCCGTACACAGTTGCTGGCATATTTTTTCCTATGAATTTGAAAACAAATGATCGATTCAATTTCCTCAATTCTTCTGTATCTCCAATAAACTTCTCATTCAATTTGTCATCACTCTCTGTTGCAAAATAGAGATAGCAACCATTTAAATAATTATAACCAAATAATGCCCAATATTGTGAATAAGTTGAATATCTCACAATAATCGCTTCTTCTACTCCTCCAATTATAATCCTAATCTTGGAATGATTTCCAGACTCTATGTTTCCGAATTGAAAAACAGTGAATGGATTATCTAAACTTTTTGTACGCCAAACCTCTTCCACAATAATTCTAGAAAGCACCATTTTGATCAACTGTTCAATGAAAGGTTCCTGTGTTAGGGATGGATGCGAAAATTGCAGAATATCTAAATCTAAATAATTCTGGCTCGGTAATCGTTCTTTTAAACTTTTTGAAACTCTGCACTTGTATTCACTAAAGTGGTTTCTAATTTTGTGTTTCCAAAAGAGATCATTGTCGGAGATGATAGACGATGAAATATTTGTTTTTCCCTTTGTATTATTACTCAAGAGGTGAAAGTAAAATTCCCACAATTGATTAGAATTGGCAATTTGATGCCACTCTTTACACACGAGGGATAATTTCACAGTGCGAGAATAATCAAGAAATGAAAAGATGGTGAAGAGAATGTCTTGCAGTTGACTCATTTTTTTTAAATGTTATTACACCACAATATTTACACTTCACCTCGTTTCTGAAGATCTAAAATTGATTTTTATTCCTCAAAGTAAACGAGATTTAATCTGTTTGGCATTAGGTCTTCTGGAAGGTTCCCAGCTCAACATTTCAATAATTAATTGGATGAGTTCTTCGTTTGTTGAGTGGAGTTTCAATTGTTCTTCGACTGAAGCATTCATTTCAGTTTCTGTCATGACTCTGAAGGTTGTTTTCTAATATGTGTAAGTATTATTGAACTGGAAATATTAAAACTTACCAAATCTCTGGTTATTAATTGATAGAAAATCAATCCTAATGAAAATATATCCGAAGCAAAAGATAATTCCTTATCGTTGTGTCTGCAATGATATTCAGGAATAAATACATTATATAACAATTGATTAGGTATGCCTTTTTCTAATTCTGAAACATCCATGACAGAGTCCAATACTGAAATCATAATTTCCATACTCTGCCATGAGGAGAGATGGAAACGAATGTTTTCACAACATAAACCCAAGTGAACTTTCTTTCTCTCATGAATATGAACTACTGCATCACACAGTTGAGCCATCGCATTCTTGAGAAGAGAGGAAACAATCTTTTCCTCTGTGAGCTTATTTGATTTACAAAAGTCCAATAAGTTTCCTCCTTTCAAATGAGTAGTAATAATGTAAAAACTCCTCTCATCTGTAAATTCCTCTACCTTTTGAACAATATGTTCATGATGGAACTGATATTGCAAGAGCTGAATTTGTTAGTTTACAATTAAAATATAACAACTTACATTTTTACAAAATACTCCAAAGTGTAAAAACATGAATGTGGCAACTTCCTTGTCATTATTCTTGATATCAGCACAAAGGAAACTTATAATACCAGATTCTAAACCAGCAATGTCAATCTTTCTTATCATTTTGTATCTTCCATTGAGAAGAACAGACGAGTATCTCTTCTTATCATCTTTAGGAACAGCCTCACTTGTAGGATTGGTAACTGGAACTGGAAGTAATATTTGTTCTAATTGTTTCTCCAATGTGAAAAATCCATTATCTCTAAACGATTCTAATATTCTTACGACTTGATAAGCTTGAGGTCTGAGATAGGCCTTTCTTTGAAGCATGGAAATTACCAGTCTTTGTACGAGTGGAGGGAATCCATTTCTCTCCAATGTCTTACAAAGTCTGAAATGGGTCGCCGCTTGATTGTTTCTAATTGCTTCATGCATTAGGAATCTTTGACCGTTGATTGTCAAATCTCTTTCTAGAGTTAATAACTCATAGAATACACATCCCAACGAAAATATATCACCTGACCTGTCAATTTTAAGATTAGAATCCATATATTCAGGAGCCATTGTTAATGGTGTTCCCTTTCTACTGACACTTGCTCTTGGATCCCATCTTGTCAACAAACCGAAATCTGAAATCTTACAGAATAGTTTACCATTCTTTTCGGAATCAAGAAGAATATTCTCAGATTTCAAATCTCTATAGATGAAATTTTGGTAATGGAGCTGGTCTATTCCTGTTGAAATGTCAATTGCAAACGAAAGCCACTCTGGGTAATGTAAATAATTTGGATCGTTTCTATACTGATTCAAATGATCAAAAAGAGTTCCGTGAGGGATAAAGTTCATTACTACATTGAGTCCATAATCATTGAACATTTCTCCTTTTCTCTCTACGAATTTCTTTACAATTGTTACCAAGTTCTTGTGATCAGATATTTTCATAACTAGATCCAAATGTCTATTCATTTCCTTGATTTTATCCTGATCCATAACTTCAGTACATCGTTTAAGGGCTACAAATGAATGAGTAGTTCTGTCAAAACATTTAAAAACTGCTCCTTCAGTTCCTTCTCCCATCTTTTTCAAAATGATATAGTGGTTTCCATAGACGACCATATTTGGAGGTTTCCACTTTGGTCCATCAGTAGAAAGGCAATTCATGATAAGATGCTTTAGCAAAAGCAACCCCTTGTTTTCTATTGAAAGCTTGTTCAATTCCCTAATAAGAGTAATTCCAAAATTCCACATGTGTGTACTGATAAAGTTTGACACTTGTTTTTCTGAAATTCTAATATTGTGTTACTAGTAAATCCAATGCTATCTTACTTACCTCTTGTTAAGAGTATTTGGTCCAGAAAATCCCTCCTTTTGGAAAAATTTTGAAATAGATTCCTCATGTGAACTCAAAATAGCTGATAATAAAATGTGCTGCTCAGAGTCTACATTGCAGAATGATTTGGTGAATGCTTCCTTCTTTGATAATAGTTTGACAGCTAAACAAATTGTGATGGCTATAAAGACAGTTTCTGCTTTTGAAACATAATTGAAAGGAGTGTTCTTTAGCATACGGAACACGTCCTTCCTATTTTCCTTCACATTAGTTAGATTTAGAATTTGGAAGCAGTAAGATCTCATCTCTTCAAATGTTGTTGGAATTACATTTTGTACAACGTTGAGGGTGTTTACAATATCTGTATCAGTATATTTTGATTGATCCGCAATATAATAGTACAACTCTGTTATCCATACTGTCATGTTATTCTCAAAACAAAATTGAATTTCCTTTGAAAGAACGTGGGGCTTCATGTTGCTGAAATGATTTTCTCTGAATTGTTCCTTATCCTCCTCAATGCTGTTGCTTGATGTGATGGATTTGTAAAGGTCGGAAATGTGGTGATAAATCTCAAAATTTTCTCTCTTGGAAAGTTCCTCATTAGAGGTCAGTAAGGCATTTTCTTTGTCTTTTCATGGGTTAATAGATGCAAGAACATGAAACACTTACCAAAATTTTTAGAAATAATGTGATTGGTTACGAATAGTTTGTTAAAAGAATCAATACCCAAAAATTCCGAAAGAGTTTTTAAATCTCTTTCAGCACTCTCAGGAATTTGCTTATTGTAAAACATTGATTCATAATCTGAAGAATTGAACTCTCCAACCAATAGCTTATAAGCTGGCTGGCTGTTAATAAAACTGATAAATAAAGATGTCATTATGATATTTGAAGGTACTGTTACATAGTTTGCCTCTGGATTATGAAGACCAGAAGGTAAATTTCCACTATGGGAAGCCATCATTTCGAAAAATGTTGTGCCCCCAATAGTTGTCTTTGAGAAATGAGACATGGATTTCTCAACTGGTTCAGGAGGGAGCTCCTTCGTAGAGTCAAAATAGTGACGACATCCAAAGAGCAGAGCCTTTGGTACGACAACAAGCTCTCCAGATTTGATCTTCTTCTTGTCGAGTGTGAAAATGTTTAAACTCTCTGGTGTTGAAATGTTTGCAGTCTCGGTAAAATGCATGAATGCATTGTGGGCAATTTGGAACCTTTCATTGAAATACTTGTATACCCCAACAGCTTTGGTCAAGCCACAACTGTACAAAAATCTACCATGGGCTAAATAAATATTAAGTTATAATTATGCAACAATACCAAATACATACAATTCTTGAATATGGTATCTTCATCCACGGAAACAATGTTATGCTCGATTAATATTTGTTTTGGGATGTAAAAATCAGACGAGCCTCCTGTTTGATAAACTTTACCGTTCTGCGTAAGGAAAAAACATTCTCCAAATTTACTGCATTTCAAATCCTCAATTTCTATTCCATTTTCCTTAAAGAACGTTATTTCCTTAGGTCCATTAAAGGTTCTAGCCAATCCGACTCCGAATATTCCACTCATATTATTTCCCAATCCCCAAATGGTTTGTCTGTCCTTGGCTAAACACATCAATGTTAAACCATCATCATCACTGCATTTTTTTCAATACGTAAGCAAAACTAATTGATGATTCAAGAAACAAACCTGCATGAAATTTTGATAATTTCCTTTCCAAACAAACTGGTCAGTACTCTAATACATAAGTTACTGGCAACTACTGCATTTTGAGGTTCTGTCAAGGTAGCCAAAAAAGGTGTCAATGTTTCTGTATCACCAGCGACAAGGACTGTTCCCTCAGCAGTCAAGAAGAAAACACTGTCATCTGTATTTACAGCATCCACAATTCCACTTGTTAAATGTGTAATACTGTCGAGATGGAGTGAATTTGGTTTGGTATCGTAAGGCCCCTTGACGAAAATATTCAAACCACAAGCATATGCATTGTAGTCATCGGTGAGAAAAACTGTGGACCTCTTGAGAATACATATTTTTCTTACTTTTCTATTCTTGAAATTGTAACGGAGAAGAGATGGCACAACAGTGAGAGGCATATTGTGACCTAACCCCAATCTATAATCATCATTACAACCAGCAACCCAAATATGTTGATCTATTTCAAATTATAAATTCATCATTTTTTAAAAAATTGATAACCTACCACTAACGAAAAAAGAAGTTTCGTATTGTGAAAATACAGAATGAAATTTAGAAATATCCAAAGTATCTGAGTATTCCTTCTTCAATTGTACTCTGACAGTTGAGAAATCTTCAACATTTGGCAGCAAATGTTGTCCACAAACTTCATCACTTGATTTGGAAGAAACACAAAATGAATATCTCGATTGATTCAACAATTCATCCAACAAGACATTTCTATCCTTATTTTGTTCATTGTCAATATTTAAATTAATTTTCTTTGCATTCTCTCTCACAATTTCAAACATGTAAATAACATCAGATTTAACAAATGCCTTTTCTTCTTCCAATGCTGCTTCCTCTTCTTCCTTGTTAACAACAGTACCAATACTCGTATTGGCAGCATCACTAATGGACGCTGACAATGATGATGAATTGGAAATTATCAGAGTTTTCCTGTTGAGTCCTCTCTTTAAATGTACAGGTTCGAATCGGTGAGCATTCGATCGGTTTCTATTCGGTCTCGAGAAGAAATCATCAAATTCCATCAAGTAATCATTTGCTGATTTTTCCTCTTCTTTTTCTTCCAATATTGTTATTGGTGGTGATGAAGCTATTGTTGTAGATGAAGATGGAGAGGTAGGTTGTGATGGAAATGAAGAGGGTGATGAAGAAGGTGAAACTGATGATTAGACCAATATTTTGTTTTTCAAATGTTTCATATTGTTAGGAACAGTGCTTGAAGATGGTGAATCTGGTCGAAACAATCCATCATCACCCAAATCTGTAGTGTCATCGATGGCACTTATTTCCGAGTCCATAGAGGCTAACATGCCTTTCATATTTTTTTATTAGATGGCTTGTTTCAATTTTTAAATTAGGCTTGGAGTGTTTAGGAGTCAACATGACATTTTACGAGACAATTTTGGAATTATGCAGAGTTGGGGTAAGTTAGTGCATTGTGTTTGATAATGTTTGATTCAGAATAAAGCCTATTACCTTAACCGCTAAAATGGAAGAGGAATGTTTGGCTCTCAATCCATTGCATTATTAATAATAAACAATATTTGGTCCTAACCTGAGTGCTGTTTTTCGAGTTGGTGATGAGAGGGAAGAATTGAATTTTCAACAAAATTGTTTATATTCGTTTGAGGAACAAGATTGGAAGTGCAGAAGAGTTACATGGAAGATTTTGGTCTGTTCTAGAGAGAGGAGAAACGTGGGAGAAGGTGAATGTCACATGGTTGATCTTCAATGAGTTTATTGAATGAATACTGCTTTTATTTTGGATACTCTTGACTGTAGTGGTAAGTGTGATATTCATTATTGAAATTAAATATTTTTGTAATTTGTTAAATATTTAAATTGTTTTTTTTTAATAATTTAAAAAAATGAATACAAAGCAACAAGAGGATTCTTCAATGTCAAAAGAAGAGGTAGAATTGTTGAATAAACTCATGACGGATAAAACTTTAAATCCAACATCAAAAGAGGAATTACAAACAACACGTATCCCGAAGGATGATAGTAAATTTCAACAATTACAAAAGGCACTAGATGATTGTTCAAAGAAGGCTCACACCTTCCTGTATTCATCAATTTCCTTGGGTGCTTCCGTTCCGATGGTTTTAATTTTCAAAACAATGAAGCCTTTGTACATTTTACCACTTGTTGGTGGTGCTGTTGATTTGTACAAGAGCTCTCAAAATTGTAAGAATGAAAGAGAGGCTTTTGATACCTATTTGCTAAAGAGAAGAAAATGGGAATTACTCTCCGAAGCTAAGAGATTGGAAATGGAAAAGAATGCTCTCCAAGATGAATTACAAAAGAGAAGACAATCAAAATAATATGCTATCAACAATATATTGGCTGTGCTCATCAGAATTTAGGAACAATTTTGGAAATTGAAGTATATTGAACCCTGTGTGGAAAGAATATAATAATACGATTTTTCACCAATGTGTTAAATCAAATGTTGATTGATCGTGTTCTTGAACAACAGTAGTTATTATATTATAGGGAATAAAATATCTATTTGTTGTGAACAACAGGTTCATCCCTTTTCGGAAAATTAAATCCCTTAATGATCAATCGTCACGATGCGTTGTTAGATGCAAAAACTCTAATTATTGCTTGATGAACTAGACAAATGTTGCCCTTACTATAGGAATGAATACAGAGCACTCATTCTCAAAATTAAGAGGCTACTTATTAAAGTAAAAGTTATAAGCAATTTTTGATCAATCTTCTATAGACTCTTGATTGGACAAATATGAGTTCTGTTTGCTCAAATTAAGATCACAGTACTACTTCTTTACTCTGTAAAGATGAACCTCAACGTTGAGCAAAAAAAAATTGTTTCAAGCCGAAACTTTGGTACATTTAGGTGCATCTTTGAAAACTCGGGAAAACTCAAAACTAGTCTTGGCCGTATCTTGTTATTTAAGCATCCTAAAGTGGCTGCCTAACACTCTCAAACAAGGCAATGTTAATATAAGCAGCCCCAAAGCGGCAAGCTGCGCCCACAACAAATCAAAGAAAGTGCCCCCTGCAAAATGTTATTAAGGCAAGAGTTAGAAAACCACTGGTAGAATATAGAATAATTGCCCTTATGCATAATTCTTATGGAACAACTCTCTTGACCGTAATCCAAAGTACAATTCTGGCGCCGTGTGTCTTGCCATCTTTTCAGCCTTGATCAGATTTTGAAAGCTGTTTAATGTGTGGGTTAATGAGCACAAACGTAAGATGCCATGTTTCGAAGTCAAATTAGGGCAAACGGTCGTTCAAGTTTGTTTGCTCAAACACAAATTGTAAATATTTATTCAACTCTAAAACAACACACACAACACTAATCAGCAGCAAGCGTCGAGATAGAACATTAGTGAGGAGCTTTTATCAACCTTTAATACAACAATTTCCTCTCTTAAAGAGTGTTTTCATATTGAAAATAAGACTCGCGACATTGTTAAATAACATCAACATCATCAATATCACTCGTCTTCAACCTTATTAAAATCGTATGAGCTTTGATATATCATTGTTCCTATTTTTAAAAAGCAACATCATCATCTTAATTTATATATATCAAATACAAGCATCAAATAATATATAACAAAAACCAATAACATTATAAAACTCTATGGGATCGTTCATGTGTACAAATGCCTCTGTTGCTCAGAAGGCACACAGAAAGGACGACTATAAAAATCCATTCGTTGAAAATGCAAAGGTGAGAAGACATCGACACAGAGAACGAGAGGCCAATAGAACTCTCTTTCATAAACCTAGGGGTAAGAAGGAAGTGGAAAACTTTCATGCCAATGATAGTCATATAGTTGAGCATCATGATTCACGAGGTAATGCCATAACAATACAAATACGGCATGCTAGGTCGATGAGTTGCTTGTCTGGCTTGGTTACTCAGCCCAATAGGGAACTAGTGCCAAAGATTCCTAATGTTGAAAAACTCAAAGATGTTACCACACCAAAAGGAGAGACTCCTGATGTAATGATAGCCGAGAATGTAAATAATGATAGAGCAAGTAATTGTAGTAATTTTGTCCCTGTTTTGTCTGCAAGGGATAAAGAACATGTTGCCTCAATATATGAAGTAACAAATGACGAGCAAGACCTGGAAAGATCTCCAATCAAGCTTAAAGATTTAAAATCCATCGACATGACCAATCATGATGAAGATAATTTCGATAATTTGGACCAAGGACATCAGGATGATGAACACTACATGCACAAGGAATTTACGAGTATACAAAATGTTCACCATTTGAGAAGTAGAGTGAGTACCTCTAATTCCCTCAATAATCTCGAACACAATCAGAGGAAAAGTTATTCCGAAAAGAACATTAGAAAAATTCTGAATGATTTCGAGAGCAATTCTCGACCTTTGACACCAGTCGATGATAAAAGATCTCAAAAGAGTTTAAGGTATCCTTCGAGAACTTCAATTTATTCCTCCCAAAGTCGTTCCTCAACATCAAGAGCCATGGAATTAATTTCTGTAAGTTCTGATACAAAAGTGTGATGATCACTTTGATATATCCCTATCTTTAAGTAATAGAGGATAGCAATTGTGAAAGGTAAAGTACTGCGAAAATGACAAGTGTTTTTGAGAATGGCAATTGTGATTGTTTTTGGTTACAATTAGATACTCTCAACCTTTGCGTGAGCTTTCTCTTGAAGCTCCTTAAGTGGATGGAACAAAACCAAAATGAGAAAAGCATACATTAATTGACTTGAAGTATTAAAAAAGTGAAAAAATATTAGGATGTAGTTCCAATAAGCAGCAAATTGTAAAGAGATGGCACAGCAAAGTTCCACAAATAAAGTTCCAGAAACAACATAGAGGAGGAAGAGTGATTTTCTTAGATTTGTCTTTTTCAATCGATAGGATTCGTAAACTCCTGCCGCTTGAAGATTTAACTCAATTCCCTTTTCCTTATCTTGTGCTATATTATCCACCATTTTCTTAATTGCATTCTTTGATTTTCTCATCTTGTAAATAAACATGCAGCTAAATACCTTCAATCAAGTTTAGTTTCCAATTACAAATAATTCCACTTACATTACTGATAACAAATGTACCAAATGAAACAATTGCAATACAAATGGAGTAAGAGCCAAAGAATACAAACCATGTATAATCCTTTTCTCCATCATCCTTACTTTTTATGGAAATATTAAACAAGGATTGAAATCCAAAAATAATAAAAAAAGCAATAAAGCATATCGAAACAAGACTTGTATGAATTCCAAAGAATAGATTAGAAACTATTTTCCCCTTCCTTCCAATCATTCGAAAGTTACAACACAACCGATAACTAGACCCAGCTCATTGATAAAAACCAATTTCGAATACACTACTTACTATGAAAAGGAAATACATATATAATTCAATTGTTGCGCAAAAATTGAAAGAACAGTAAACGCTCTGTCCAAACTCTTAAAAGTCGTGTACATGTCAAATTCCATAAAAATATCAAATTCTGAAATGATTCTGGCAGACACATTAATTACCATACAAAAAAGCATGAGAATCAAACAAATAAACAATCCGTGTTGTATCTTATCTTTCAAACTTTTAAATTTCAAAATATAAGAAACAATGGAAGAAAGTAATAACATCAAGGCAATTAAAATAAATATCGGATTCATTGAAACAACTACTATTCCATAGGTTGAAAGAGAATTCTCTTCGATAAGACTACTACTATTCGAAACTATGGATGCATTTGAGCTGGGTATTGTAGCTACAAGTAATTCGTGCATTTTTTCAAGAATAGTTTTTGAATTTTATGGAGATACCAGTAGTACATAAAACGTTATGCAAAACAGTATATTGAGGTTATCGCTGGAATAGTATATGAGTTGAATCAATTTTATTAAAGAGATGGAAGTGAATCTTCCTATTTGGTCAAGTAATCAATTCCTTATTGTCCAAATTCAAATCTTGATTTCTATTGATGATAACCTTCCGTCAACCTTCATATTGATGTTTCACATTTTGTGATACTGAATGACTACGGCCATATCACGATGAATGCACCTCATCCCGTCCGATTTGAGAAGTTAAGCATCGTCGAGCTACATCAGTACTGAGGTTGGAGACAACTTGGGAACCTGTGGTGCTGTAGTCTTTTTTATTTTCAAAATTTTGCTCATATTATGAAATTAAACAACATCTTTTTCTTCTCCACAAATTACTGGTTGCTTTTCTTCTCCATTAATACACAAATCAACTTGTTGGCTCACTTGATTTTTTCCTGCTTCCCTATTATCAATATTAACATTACTACATGTTTCAACAACTGCAACAACTGCAGTATCTTCAATGAACTGAGGTATTTGTGCTCTCGGTGTCGTTGCATGATGACTCTGTCTACTCAGAGTACTAAATTTCTTATGCACCAAGGTGGAGGATGACAAATTATTTGCCGATCTTAAACTGTGAGGATGATCTATATTGTGAGATGAATGATTATTCTCAACAATATTGGTGGTTGCCTTCTTGCTCAATGCTCTAAAAGGAGTATACAGAGCTAAAGCAGTACAGGCAAATATTAAGATACCAAGAGAATTGCAAGTGGAATAACCCAAGGCAAAGTGAGCTGTCTGTGGATCTTCCTGGGCTACTCCAGAAGCAGCAGCAAACGCTTCGAATAGAAAACAGCCGAATAATCCACTTTGTAATACGAGGATTTTGATAATGGTTCTTCTCTTGTTTTGGTTTTCTATGGAAATTTTGGAGATTGTTTTGAGAACCACTGTTGCAGCAATCTATTGGTATGATGATTGAAATTATTGTTATTGGATTAATGAATATTGAGCTAGATCAATTACATGAGTCCACTTACAATTAATAAGGTAATTTGAATTCCAATTTGAATTATGAAAATAATAAGACACAATCCATAGACATAGGTAATAGATTCATCACTAATATATCCCAATCTCTGCACAATGGTCAGAACAGTAACCACCAAATTAATCACCACCAATAAAACTGAATTAATAATTGTGAAAATTGAAACAATATTCACAAAATAGTGAACTTTTTTTGAATTTAACAATCCACTCGATAATCTAAATGTTTCCACAAATACAAGTGTAACAAACCAAACAATAATAATCATGACTTGAATGTCCATGAGGACAATAAACAATTCGGCAGCCACAGAAATTACGTAAACTATAATTTCTCCCATGGTTATTCCCACATCGTGGGGAGTTATTCCCATAGTGTTATTATACCACAAGAATGTATCAAATCCCTCTCTAGCAGTAGTAGAATTACTCCCAGATTGTACCAGTTGGGCAAAATTCTGGAATTTCATTCCAAACGAAATGTTAAAACTGTCATAAATAATTCGAAATATCAAGACGAAACATTCCATGATACACATGATGAGCACTCCAATAATCATTCTCTTATGGTTCTTTGTGATGGTTTGATGTTTTTTGAGATAAAAGTAGATGATGTACATGACTAGACATAGAGAGAAGAAGAGTGCTGCAATGGCCAGTGAAATTTCAATATACGAAACTATGAGAGGCTCTATACGAAAGACAGTCGTTAACACTGATGGTAAAGATGAAGATGTGTCATTCTGCATTTTGTTTTGGTTGTATTATCGGCAGTGCCGAATCGTCACAGTGATTACATGATTTGATAGGAAGCACTTTGCCAAAATAGTCAAGCTAAACTTCTTATTGTGAAAGCACGTTAAATGGATTAATGACGTTTCATTTGCATTTACAGCTGTCTGTAATGATTCTGTGTTTAAAGAATAAATGAAGAATGCATAAAGAAAGATACATGGAGATTAAAGGATTTGAATTTGATGAAAGTGCTTACTGAGATAATGAGAAGCAGAAGTGTATAATCAGAATTTACAGTAATGTTGAATGCAGAGACGGTCAACTAGAGTTATGTTCTATCAGTTTTCATCTTAATGTCACCATTCAATGAATGCAAAATTTGTTGATCTCAACATAGTTAAGGAAATGTGGATAATAAATTAAAATTTTTGTATTGGGAATATTTTACAGTGATTTGAAATTTTGTTGATGTGTTGGCAAAGATAAGAACTCATTTGGATAATTTACAGAGCCATTGGGTGGGATAGAGGCGTAGTATGATTGATTCAAAAATGGTGGAGGTACCAGAGAAGTATTATTATTTTGGGTGGAAGTTTCAATTTTTGTCTTCTTCTTTGGTTGTTTTTTTGGCTTTGGTGGAGGTTGTGGTTGAGTTGGAGGCTCTGCTATAGAACCTTCTTTTTCTCGTTCCTCTAATTCCTGTTTTTCTTTCTTTGACAAAAATCTGCCTCCAGGACCTCTAGCTCTTTTCTTTGCCCATTCGTGGCGAGAATTGTACTTGTAGGATTTGTCCTTATATTGCCCAGCATTTTTCATTTGTTGTTCCAATTTAGCTCTGGCTACTCTTCTTTTCAAAATTCTTTGGTACTGTTTTGGATTTACATAAATTGTTCCTTCAACATTTTGTTGAGAGTTATCTGCTTCAGCATTTGCTTGATTATTGGAATAGTCTTGAACTAGTGACTCTGGTTGCTCTTCTTCAGCACTTGTGGGTATTCCAGGTTGTTGTGAATATTGATAGTAATTCCAATAGTGATGATTTGGATAAGAATACCAATGCATTTCAGGTTGGGAGTACAAAAAGTTAGGATCATGACTCATACCATTAGCAGCAAGATAAAAAGGTTGCATTATTCCATGTCCAGTCATTGCAGAAGAATGCAACATATTAGGATAGGAGTAAGCAGAAGTAGTAGAAGTAGGCAGACCATCAAGCTCATTCTCATATGCATGTTGTTGAAGAGTTGGTTGCTGTTGTTGGGTTGTGACTGGTCGTGCAGATGAGCTTCCCTTTTGGGTTGGATTGGATTGATTGGAAGAATTTGAGCTAACACGTTTCCTTTTCGGAGAGGTTTTTACAGTGGTTGTTTGAATCAAAGTACTACTCGGATCATTGATAGGAGTGGGAGCTGTGGCTGTAGTAGGAAGCTTGTTCAAAGGCAAAGATTTGACATTGTTTGTTTGTGAAATTATTGGTGATGGAATGGTTACGTTAGTAGTTGTAGTACTAATGCTACTGAGTGCAGTGGCAGACACAACAGTTGAAGGGAGAGCAACAACAGCAGAGGACGAAGCCACATTGGTTGAAGGGAGAGCAAAAGGTGGAGGAAGGAAAGAACTTTCCATTGTCGATGATTGTTGTTGGAGTAAAAATTGAGTACCTCCTCTCATCATGGCTGCTGATGAAATTGCAGCTGACGATGATCCTCTACTATTAATTGTAGAGGTACTACTGCTACTACTCGATGGCTTGAGAGGATCATGAAGAATTGATTGTTGTTGTTGCTGTTTGGGTGAGGAGTGAGTAGGGAGGACAGAGAGAATTGATAGAGCAACCTGTTCATCACCAACCGATGATCTGTGATGAAGAGGATTTTCTTGATGATGATGGTGTTGATCCATAATTACAAACTCTCTTGGAGTTTGTATATTTGCATCATCATCACTACTGCTACTAATGAAGGAAGAATCGTCTTGATCGTCCTCTTCTTGATTACCAATCGGATCAACAACACAAGTGTACTCTTCAGCCATTAATTATATTGTGATGTAAAGTTGAGTTTGATTATGAGATTATCGGAAAGTAGTGGGCCGGACACAATGGATGACACAACAATTCAATACTACTACTGTGTGTTGTAAAACCACTTATAATTATTGGAGAAATGTTTTGGTTGGTGGTTGAAGGAGTTCGATGATTGGATAAATTTTTTTAGGGATGAATAAAATAATTGGTTGTCCTAAATTTAGCTCATTTTACAATTTTTTAAATAGTAAGAACTATTTGAATGGTATGGATAACGAGATGAAAAGAGTATTTACTTTATTTACACTCACTCGTCAAAGGAAATGGGTTTCTTGACATAGATTTGTCTGCAAACTGGACACTTTTGATTCTTACTCTCAATAAATTTCTCAAATGAACTCAAACACTTTTCATGAAATATGTGACCACAACTTGTGATGGTACACTTACGACCTTTGAATGCACACAGACAGATAGGACACTCCTCATCTTTTTCTTCTCTTCCAAGGGCTTTCGACTCTACCTTATTCCATTGATCTTCTTGCATGTTAAGAATGAGAAGACTTTGTTTGACTTGTTCATCAATTCGTTTAAGAAAATCGTCCACATTCTTTTCATCCTGAATAACTCGTGATTCCAATCTTTCATTAATGCTCGATAATTTAGAGACGCAATATTTTTCATGCCTATCTGGATATTTAGCAAAGTAGAGTCTCCTATATATTTTCCTCATCACATTTCCTCTACACAAGCTCTGTACCATTAAGGCACAAGTATTCTTTAGAAGACTCAAATGAAGCTTGGTCTCCTTTCTTTGATAATCCTCTAATCTACACATTGGACAACTTCTCTTCCTCCAAATATTACATCTTTCAAAACTTTGCAAACAATTCTGATGATACACATGTCCACAATTAGTAATACAAACAATATCATTAAATGCAAAAGATTCGAAACAAATAGGACATCCATCTTCCAAATGGCTCAATCTATTTGTGACAAGGTTTCTTTCCACGTTATTCCACTGAGAATCTGTCAACTTTTTGGGAGGAGGTTCTTTGAGACCCATCTTTTGAGATAGAGTTGGTTTTCGTTTTGTGGGATCTTGTTCAAACTTTTTCTTCTTACCCAATAATCCGTGATTATTCAGAGATTCCGTAAACTCTTGTTGAAATGCAACTGCAGTCCACAATTTTTCATTTTGCAAATAAGGCTTGTTAGTTGAGGAAGTAGAAGTGTTGGAAAATGGTAAACTTGTTTGTTTCTTGGTTGTATTTCCAGATACGAGAGACATTTTGTTGGAAGACATTATCGATGAGGAATAGTTACTCCTCGTAGGAGTCAACGATGATGGTGTTGTTGTGTTTCCATTCAATGACGAGGAAGAAGAGGACGAATTGGTGGCTGATGAATGTAGTGTCTTTTTTTTCATCTTTTGGCGCCAATTTTAATCTTGTAAATACTTCAATATTTCATTTGGTTGTATTTTATAAATTTCGAATAAGCAATTTTTGAAGTTAATACTTTCATTAATCCAACACTGTATTCTTTAATTATTTTCAAATTATTGTTCGTTGTATTAATATTTTTAATTATATTTTAAATAATTATTATCTTAAAAAAATGATCTCAACACAAACCAAACGTTCAAGAGAACAATTTGAAGAAGACCAAAAAGCTTTTGATAATTCTTCATTCGGAGAGGACTCTGTGGAAAATCCAAGTAAACAAAAGGTTGTAAGACCAGTTGTTATGTATAGACCAGGTAGGTAAACAAAAAGGAATAATATGATGGAAATTTATGTGTGATGAAAATAATACAATTCAAGATCAAAATCAATTGGATTTATATAAACCAGGAAAGGAAGTCCGCGTCTTTGTTCCATCAAAATATTTATTATCACCAGATAAAAGTAAAGACAATAGAAAGATTTTTGGTACCGATATTTATAGTGATAGCACTGATATTATTCTTGCTTGTCAACATATGGGTTTATTACAAGATCTTCCTCTAAGCAATTCTAAAGGAATTTTAGTTACAGTTTTAATTGAAAAACCACCAAGGTATGTCAATTAACAATTTCAAAATGATATTTATTATTTTAGCAAATATGAAGCTACCTTCCGAAACAATGTTCGTTCAAGAAGTTGGACAAATATTTCTCATTCTGATTCTAATGCTTATAAAATAATAGGAGTAAAAGCAATTGAAGATGATACTTTAGGACTTACTAAGCCTATCCCAGTCGACAAGTCGAATTTTAGTCATGGAATTGAACAACACAGATTCTTATCAAATGTTACTATTGTTTTTGGATTATCAGGAGAACCTGCTGTTAAATATACAATTAATTCTGTTACTGATAGAGGATACAATCACGATGACCTTACAAGTTATCGTTTAAAGAATGGAGAAACATTAGTTTTGGAAACTGAGACATCCAGGTATTGGCTTGCATACCAAAAATCAAACTATGTTTGGTCCTCCGTAGATATGGACACTGCAGTTGTAACACCAATTTTTACAGATCTCGATTGGAAGGACATTAAATGGGGGCATGAATCTGTTCTAATCAAAGACCAAGAATACAAATTGACCCTTACCTTTTTTAAATTGATTATTACACCATCTTTATAGATATAATAATAACTATTTTGTAAAAATAAAATAAATTATCCATAATCAATTAATATCCATGTTCAATTAATAATTGATTATTTATTTAAAAAATTTGTTGTAACAATTTCAATAATTTATTCTGGTAACCAACAAGAACTGCTGTTGTTGTTCATCAGATAAAAATAGACCAGTTCCTTCTTGATCAAATTCTTCAAAAAGAAAAAAATTGATCCAACACAATACACTACAACACACATAACAATTTGAAGAATGGATCCAGAAGTAATTGAACAATTCAAGACCATCACTAATACAAACGACAGTGTTGCTCAATTCTATCTTGAAAGTGCTGGGGGAGATTTCGAGACAGCCATTACCAACTATTTTAGCAATGCTGAATCTGGAGCCTCTCACGGAGGAGTTTCTTCATTCACTGATGATGATGGAGATGTAAATATGACACCACAAGCTACTCCAATTTCTTCGGTACCATCCGGATCTTCAGGAGGAAGAACATTGGGAGGATCAAGTGTTCCATCATCAAATCAACCAACAACTTCATCAACATCATCCAATAGTAGTAGTACTTCAAAGAAGCCTGTTACTAGTAGTGGAGGAGGTAGAAAGTTTGCATCACTCAGGGATTATAGTGGTGATGATGATGATGAAAAACCAAATTCTAAAGACAACAGGTATTATGCTGGCGGTAGTAGAAATTCTGGACAACAAATTATTGGTGCCAATGATAGTGACGATGATGATGACGAAAATCACTTTGCTGATAAAGTTTTCAAAGCAGCTCAAGAAAGAGGAGCTAAAACCAGATCCGAATATGATGATGAATTGAAACAAAATAAGCCAAAGTTTGAAGGAAGTGGAAGAAGATTAGGTAACACTGAAGCATCTAGTTCTCTCATTAAAGCCGAAGAAAAGAAAAAGGAAAAGGAAGTCACAATTACATTCTGGGCCGATGGTTTCACTGTTGATGATGGTCCATTGAGACTTTATGATGATCCTCAAAATGTTCAATTCATGGAAGCAATCAATAGAGGATTTGCTCCAAGAGAATTGGCAGAACCTGGTGTTGATATTGCTGTAAATTTACTCAATAGAAAGACTGATAAGTGGGCAGAACAACCAAAGCAATTTAAAGCCTTTGTTGGTTCTGGTAGATCTTTGGGAGCACCAACTTCCTCAAGCTCATCTTCAAGCTCATCAAGCTCATCTTCAAGTGTACCAAAAACTACTGTATCATCATCTAGCTCTTCAAATCTCAAAGTGGAAGTGGACAATAACAAGCCAACAACATCATTGCAAATAAGATTGGCCGATGGTGGTAGATTGGTTGGAAAATTCAATCTCACTCACACAATTGGACATATTAGACAATTTATTAGACAATCTAAACCTTCTGCAGATTTTGATATCATGACACAATTCCCTAACAAGGTTCTGACAGATGACCATTTAACCATCGAAGAAGCAGGTCTTAAGGGAGCCACCATTATTCAAAAATTAAAATAAATTATAAATGTATTAATTAGTATAAATATGTTACAACAATCTTAATAAGCTCAGAATTTTTCATACCACTTTACAGGGAGTTCTTGTAATAAATCTTTTTCTGGTTTTTGAGAAATCAGAGAGCAATGAAATTCCAAGTTTCCTCTTTTTCCAACTCTAAATTGACCTCCAACGAATGATAACTTTCCATTCCTGAGAACATTTTCTTGCAAATGTTGATTATTGATAGTGACATAGTTTTTCCAACTCCAACCATTTTTCTCTTTTGAATTGAGTCTTCTGACAGTGTCATCTATCTCATCTAAAAACTTGTCAATTCCACCTGCAATAACTCTTTCATTATTGAGGCTGACAAGAGTTTCGTTTTCTTGAATTTTTCCATCTCTTGTTCCAATCAAATTAGTGTGCATGTAGAAATCGACAATTATTTCCCTTGAGGGATTGGTAGGATCTATAAATTTCATAACCATTGGATTGTTTCTGATAATATAAAAATTGTGAGTGGAATAATCGAAATTTCTTCCTGGACTTCTATTATAGCAAGTAAGAAAATAGTGAATTAAGAGAATTTCGTCTGAACCTATTGGGCTGGTTTCTAATGGTTTCTTGTTGAATGAGCTAATAGGAGTTTTTGAATTTTTCAACAATATTTTACCATTTAGCTTTACAAATGGTTGTGATTGACCATTTTCAAGAGTTTCTTTCCATATCTTTTCATCCAAAAATTCAGAATTAATAATTTGAAAGAAAACACCATCCCTTTCTTTGTCCCAATACCAAAACACAAGCAAGAACGAGGAAACCATTAAACATAATACAAATAAATTACTGGTGTAGCTTGTTCGAAGTTTGCTCGCTGCAATTGTTATCACTGGTTCTCTTGCAACATGATTAGTATGGAATCTTCTCATCAAAGAGGATGCATGTTGTTGATTGACAGTTTTCCAAGTGTTGAATTTTTTATTGGATGAGTTAAAGATTGAAAATTTTGAATATTGGAATGGTGGAACAAAGAATGTTAATTTGTTCTTGTTTGCACAACCTCTAAGCAAGTTAGAAATTAATCTGGAGGATGATCTTACTGGTTTTAAGAGTTTATTCATTTTTTTGATGAAACGTATTGTTCAAGACTAATATTAGTCATAAATAGATTGGACACTGGCCAATCAAAACATCTACAAGGAGAATTACATAATCTCTTTAAAAATATGAAAGTAACACGCACAAAATAGTATGAGACACTACAAAATGTACTCCCCCTGGTGGGCTCGAACCACCGACCTGCAGATTAACAGTCTGACGCTCTACCGACTGAGCTAAGGGGGATTACATAAAATAAAAAAGAGTTTTGATAAACACTACGAAGTTAAAGGCATAGATCCCTACATGGAGGTATAGAAATAAATTACAGAACTTTTTATTAAAATTTCAATTATTTATTTTGAAAAAGAAATGTTAATTACATGGTTGAAGTACTAGTAGCAGGCTTCAATCCTTCACCAACATATCTAATGGCATGCTTATTTTGTGAAATGGCAATACGAACAGTCTCCTTATTGATAAATCTTTCAGCAAGTCTTCTCAATACAAGTCCATTTGTAGAGACAGCAACCTTTACCATATCTTCACTGATACGGTTGGCATGTCTGATGAGGAATGGATTCTTCTTGATAATAGGGGTCATGAATTCAATGTCAGATCTGAGGAATCTTGAAGCATAACGAATGGAATTCACACATTGATTAGTGGCAACGGCAACGAGTTCCTTATCAAAGGTATATTCATTTGGAAGATAGTCCAACAATCTACCATTCTTCTTGAGAGCTAATTCGCACAATTCTCGGTTAATCTTGTTAGATTTCAAGAATTGAATGCAATTTCCATATCTCTTGACAGACTCTCTAACAAATTCATCATCATTTCTCAAAGATTCGTCCAAAAATTCGAATGATTTACCATTACTTGTCTTGAGTGAAATCTTGGCAATTTCCAAATCCTTCTTCAATTCTGATGGAGCAAACTTGACAGCCAATCCACAATTTTTTACAGCATCCAAAACAATTTGCTTGGTGTTTTGCAAATCAGCAGAGGCAAACTTTAAGGCACGACCATTTACTGAAACTGCCTTTTGAACAATTTCGTAATCACTTCTGAATGGAATTGCCAAATATTCCAAGGCAAGACCATTAATGGCAATTGCTAATAGTGCAAATTCTCTGTCTTGTTTGAGGGTTTCACTGGCATGTTTGAGGGATTTTCTATTCTTCTTGAAACAATCGAGGACAAACTTGGAATCACTCTTCAAATCATCAGAGGCGAGTTTGAGGATAGTAGCTCTGTGATTGATTGCTTCCTTGATGTGAGAGGTGTCGAAGGATTGGTCAACCTTTTTTGGATTCTTACGAGCAAGTGAGAGTTTGACATCTGAATCTTGTTGTAATTCCTTAGAAAGATAAACGAATGATTTTCCACTTTGATTGAGAGCTACCAAAGCAACTTGTTTGTTATTTCTCATATCTTCAGATGCAAATCTAATGGCAGATCCATTTTGCTTGACAGCTGCCAAAACAACACTCAAATTATTCTTCAAATCATTGGAAGCATAATCCAACAACAAACCATCCTTCTTGACAACTTTCAAGGTAACTTGTTCATTGTTTTGCATTTCCTTAGAAATGAATTTGTAAGCGTCCTTACTGCTCTCAATAGCTCTCTCAACAATTTCCAAATCTTCCTTAAGATGTTCATTGAGATATTTGATAGAGTCTCCATTATTGGCAACTGCCTTCAATGCAAATTCTCTTTCATTTCTCAAATCGAGAGGTAAATATTGAAGAATTTCAACACCCTTATGATTCAAAGCAGCGTTAGCAATTTCCTTATCAATAATAGTACTACAGGCATATCTGATAGCAGTAGAGTCACATTCAACAGCATATTTTGTGAATTCCTTATCTTCCCACAAATCAATTGAGACATATTTCAAACTGTCATAGCTTTCCTTGACAGCAACTCTGGCATATTCCTTGTAATCCTTGGAATTTTCGTCCAAATATTTGAGTGAAGCTCCTTCATAGTACAAGGAAGCAAGAACAACATCTCTGTCACTTAACAAACTCTCGTGAACGTATCTGATGGCGCTTCTGTCAGTTTTCATAGCTGCCAATGCAATTTCCTTATCCTTGAGAATTTCCTCATCAAATACATATTGTAAACTGGAGCCATATTCTTGAATAGCTGTCATGACAATTTCTCTATCTTTCTTAATATTTTCTGGAAGATATTCCAAAAGACATCCTTCAATTCTTACTAATTTCAGTAAAGCTTGTTTGTCATGTCTCAATGGATGATCAGGAAGTTTGGCCAAAACCAAAGGTTGCTTTACAAGAGCTTCACTAATAAATTCAGGATCATTTCTGAATTTTTCTGGAACATACTTGATATTATCTCTATTTTCAATCACAGCTCTGAGGCAGAGTTCTCTATCATTCATAATATCATCGTGACTGATAAAGTATTCTAAACCACATGAAGGCAAGGCAATCTTGACAAGTTTTGGATCATTTCTCAATTCGAAAGGAATATAATTAATGGAATACTTGCTGGACTGAATGGCAGTCATGTAAACATCTCTTTGTAAGGCAAGATGAAGTGGTGCATACTTGATTAAATCTCCACTCTTTCTAATGGCAGTCATGAGAATTTCCTTATCATTCAATAATTCAACTGGAAGATATTCGTAGACGTTTGGTTCCTTTTCAATAATTCTCATAACAAATTCTCTATCTCTTTGGAGTTCAGCACTGGCATATCTGAATGCTGTATAATAATTCTCCACAGCTGTTGTGACAATATATCGATCATTGGTGAATTTGGAACCAGCAAAGAGAAGTGCACCTCCACTGCATCTCACAGCTTCCAATACAATTTCATAATCTTCTCTCAATTCAAGAGCAGCAAATGCAAGAGCATCACCATTTTCTTGAACTGCAATTTTGACAATTTCTCTGTCAGCTTTGAGTTCTTCACTGGCATATTCTAAACATCTTCCATCAAGATATACTGCAAACTTTACAAAATCTCTATTAGAAAGAAATTCTGGATCAACAATGGCATCAATAGATCTTTCCTTGACAGCTGTCATTACAACTTGAAGATTGCTTGCAAATTCCTTGCAGGCATGTTCAAAAACGTAACTGCTGTCTCTAACACAAATCTTGACAAGCTCTGCATCTGAAAGATGAGTTTCATCATCAATATATCTCAAAATAGATCCATCCATTTTCAATGCCTTCTTAACAATTTCTCTATCAGATTGCAACTCTGATGGGAAGTAACGAATGTAACTGCACTTTAAGGCATTCATGTAAATCTCAGCGTCATTCTTGAAATGTTCACACTCCTGTAAGACACTTCCATTGTTCTTGATGAGTCTCTTGATGAAATCTCTGTCACTCAATAATTCCTCTGAGAGAATCTTTGGTTCAACGGCAATTCCATGATCGAGTAATTTGGTCATGAATTCTCTGTCTTCTCCTAATTTTGTATCAATATCGTTGAATCCATACTGATTGGTAAGGAGTGAGAGTAGAGCAATTTCTCTATCTCCCTTAAACTTTGGCAAATCTTCAATGTTTCCACCATTAAATTGACAAACTGTTTTGGCAAATTCTCTGTCGCTTCTGAGTCTTTCAGAAGCAAATTTGAGAGAATTATAATTGCCCTTACCTGACCAGAGAACAATCTTTTCATCATCTTTTTGTTGCTTGGTAACATATTCAAGAACTCTTCCATCATTTTCCAATGCAACCATTACAAGAGAAATGTCTTTTTTCAATTCATCACTGGCATGAGCAAATGCTCTACCATCCATTCTAATTGCAGTTGAGACAATTTCTCTATCATTCTTGAGTTCTTTAGAGGTATACTCCAAAGCATCTCCTGATTTCATTACTGCTCTCAACACGACCCCTCTGTCATTCTTGAGGTCACTCGAAGCATACTCCAATGCTGAGCCATTTTCAGAGACTGCCATCAGGACAATTTCCTTATCGTTTTTGAGCTCAGCAGAGGCAAATTCAAGTTCTCTACCGTTATTCTTGACCAATTCCATAACAATCTCTCTGTCATTCTTCATTTCATCATTCAAATATTCCAGGATAGAGCCCCATCTTGAGAAGCTAGATTTGAGTTTGATTATTTGCAAACATAAATCTCTATCATTCTTGATATTATCTGAAACATATTGTAAAGCATTAGTGTTCGAAGAGAGGGCAAGCTTTACAATTTCAAAATCATCTTTCAATTCATCAGAAGCATAAGCAAGAGCTGAACCATCTTGTCTGACAGCTTGTTTGACAATCTCTCTGTCAGATTTAACTTCTTCTGGGGCAAATTCCAAAGCAGAACCACGAACCTTGATAGCAGCCTTAACAATTTCAATATTTTCTTTGATTTCATCAGAGGCATACTCTAAAACTGAGCCATTCTTTCTGAGTGCCTTCTTGACAATTTCAATATTATTCTTGATATCATCTGAGAGATAGCTGAGAGCTCTTGGATCTTCTTCGAGGGCAATTAATGCAATTTCCTCATCATTCTTCAAATTATCTGAAGCATATTCAACAATACGACCATTCTTTCTAACAGCCATTTTGACAATTTCTCTATCATCTTTCAAGGAATCATCAACGTATTCCAATACATCTGCATTAATCTTGATAGCTTGTTTCACAAACTCTCTATCTTGTTTCAATTCATCAGAAACATATCCACATGCTCTGGCATTACTAGAAATGGCAGCAAGGGCAATTTCCTGATCAGATTTAAACTCATCCACAACATATTCCATCACATATCCATCTGATTTGACAGCTTTCAACACCAAATCTCTATCACTTTGCAATTCTTCTGGTATTTCCCTTAAATCACTTCCATTTACCAGTAAAACAGCTTCAACCACTTCACGATCCTGTTTCAATTCATCAGATAAATCGCTCACTAATGAACCGAAAAAGAATGAACATCCTTCTTCCTTTACACCTTTCAAAACCTTCAAACAAAGATCCTTTTCAGTTCTGAACTTTGGATGAGCATGTGAAAAAACAGTTCCATTATATGACTTGGCAATTGCACTAATCACAATATCAATGTCAGCTTTCAATTCTTCTGGACAAAATTCAAGTGCAGAGCCACTCTTATCCAAAGCTATGAGTGCCAATTCTTTATCTTCTCTCAATTCTTCTGATGCAAATTGGAAAGCATCTCCATCATTCTGAACTGCAATTTTCACAATTTCATAATCAGCTTTCAATTCATCAGATAAATATTCCAAATTAGAACCAGCATCTTCAAGAACAATTAGTGCAATTTCTCTGTCGTTTTTCAATTCGTCTGATGCATATTTGATGGATGATTTATCTTCTTTAATGGCCAATAGAACTAATTCTTTATCATTTCGTAAAGAATCGGATGCATTTTCTAATAAATTGCCTCGTTTAGGGAGAGCTTTCAAAAACACTAGTTTACAATCATTGTCTGGGAATGGATTTTCTGTTAAAAAATCGTCAACGGCAAAGTAATCATCATCAATTCGTCCAAAAGCTTCGAATAATTGTTCCAAATGTTCGAAAGCTTGTTTCTGACGATTAACAACTTGATTACGTAAATAGATTCGATGATTTAACAGAATGGAATATGCAGAATTATTGTTGCCATCACATGAATGATCATAGCTTGATCCTCCATTAGCGTTCAATGTGACAATTCTAGCATCTTCAAAGTTTGACATTTTTTATGTGTTTGAATTTTGACGTTTTCCTTTATCACATTTAAAGCAACCAAGAATAGATTTGGTTTGATGTTAAAAAACTTTGAGTCGACGTTCACTGACTTGGTTCATTATTGTCGCCCTTACAAGTTATGAAAAGTTCGCAAATTGATTGCAAGTTGAACGAATAAGATCTAATAATGTTAAAAAGTCACAGTTTTTTACAACAATGTTCAGCTTTTGGTAACCAAAAAACTAAAAACATTTACCGACAATGGGGCTCGAACCCACGACCCCAGGATTAGAAGTCCTGTGCTCTATCCAACTGAGCTATGACGGCATCACATAGAAATGGGTCAAAGGATTAAATTCTTACTATTCACCTCAGACCACAAAGTAGGTATACCGTAGGTACCCACACTTTAATATTCTTTGAAATTTTATGGTGCATATTTATCTTGAAACATTGAAACAGAGCTATCATTGCAATTTGATTCCAGAAATGTTTAAGGTGTTACTCATGATAATGTGCTTAAATTTTGGTACGATTGTAGCCCCTTACAATAAATCTTCTATTTTTAAAGGTCATGACATAAGGGTGAACTTTGCGCCATAAAACAAGATAAAACACGCCAAGATCTTGCTGAGACAAAATTTCAACAACAAAAAAACAAATTAATTGATAATAATCATAATTATAATAATAATAATTAGAAAATGATTAATAATAACACTGCCAACACTAATGCTTCCGAACCAATTGGAATTAAATTAAATTATATAATGAAGAAGCATGATGATGATCAAATTATTGAACAAAGTTTGCCTTCCTTCTCTCCATTGGAAAATCTTCAAGATTTGAAAGATTATATTGAAAAGCAATTTAATTCAAATTTGATGAATGATGAAGAACCAAAATCCGTCAAGATTGTTAAAGTTAAGGATTTCAAGGCAAAATCTGGTAAAAAGTTTAGAGCCCTTCATACTGATGAAGATTGGACCAATTCTATTAATTCCATTCTTCAACATCGTCTTGATTCCTCTACCACAACTTCTGTTGAACCATTCATTGTTGATTTCAAGATTAGAATGAAAAAATCCAAGAAGGATAAAGTTTCTAATGATAAGAGTGAAAGAAAAGCTGAAAGAGAGCTCAAGAAACAAGAACGTCAAGAAAAACGTCGTTTCCAAAATGAAGAATCTCAAAAGATTCATGCTGATGATGTAATTCTTGTAGATGAAAGTACTGGAATTGCATCCAAGATGAATCCAGAAATTAGTAGAATTATCATTGATGGTAATAATCTCTTCTTCCAAACCAGTACTTTGAGAGGTTTAATTCTAAAGAGTAAGAAGAAACACCAAGTTGAAGAATTACTAGTTCATATGGCTAAAAAGTATTCTCAATTCTCTGAAACAACTTTCAATCAAAAATTGAATTTAATGCATGTTGTTTTCGATGCTTCAAGCAATCAAGTTAATGGTACTTCCAATGATGGAACATTTGTTGTTTCATCTGCCAAGAAGGAAGGTTTCACCATTGCTGATGATATGCTTGTTGAATTAGCAAATAGACAAAATATTGCTGGCACTTTGGATTCTTGTCTATTTGTTACATCTGATAGAGGATTGAGAGAACGTTTGAAGTCCATTGGAGCTAAATGTATCAAGTCTGGAAGATGGATGGCATTTGCTCATGCTCATCTTTGTCCAAATGCATCCACTACTTCAATTGATGACTGGACTGCTCAATTATTGAGTGAAGTTACTAATGAAAGTAACTAAATTGAGATTTTAATATTAAGATGGCACAAAGATTATCCTTAATATTCATTAATTAATAAATATTGTATTGATTACAACCCTCTAAATTGTTATCAAAAGAATCCTTTCATGGCAGTAAAAGCAACAAGAGTTTCTGTTCAAATCCTAGAATTAACAGGAAGGGTGAAGGTAAACTGACAAAACTGTTCCTTTAACAACCCAACAATTTATTTGTTTTTATCAATCTCCACTGTTGAGTTTACAAACAAAAAACCGTGTCTTTGTTTGGGCACTCTTGTTTTGCAACTCAAGAATTCCCAAGTCTGAGACGAAAAAAAATACCTCCATTCACTCATGACCAAATTGCTTGAATGAAAATATCTACCTGCCTTTCAAAGAAAGGCAGCTGCAAATCAAATGTTGTTGCTCTGAATTCAACACAGTCGAAAGAGCATGTAAGCCAACAATATCAGAACTATTGTAAAGATATACACCGCCTCATACAACATGTCATCTTGGTTGTATACAACAGACAACGCATACTCCATCCCTTTTCTTTTTACAACCAATCTTCCTCGAATGGTAAAGAACATTCCTGATCAACATTCCTCTTCTTGATTTTAACTCCATGATTAGAAACACTAGTTTTGTTAACATGATCTTCATCAACTAATCATATCCCAGCACATGCCACATGTGAGAGTTATTATAACAACAAGTTAAGTTACAACATCCATATACATGCAACAGATAAATGGCGGAATGTCCAAAAATGGATAAAAAAGAAGGTTTCTCTCTAAAGGCAAACACAAAAAAGCTAAAGACATGCTGATGGATTGAAATGTTTTGGGAGGACGCAACGTTTTCACACAATAATAGTAGTAGTACTCTGTGGTGATGAGGTGATTATCACAATAATAAGGAGGTGGACAGATGCGTTCCACTAGTATTTTCACAACACAAAAAAACACAAACAACAACAATGCAAACAGTACAACCAACAACAATCACCAATATTTCAGAACGTGAAGACATGATGGTGGATGCATACATATCACAACACCATAACACACATCTGCCACTTGCCAATACAAATTATTCACAAACTAGAATAATTGTTAACATGAATATTCATCCAATATCCATGCATGCATTCGATTCAACAACATGTCCAGACCCTTTCAAAGATACTCTTGAATACTATTGCAAAATTGGAATCTTCATCAATAACTTGCCACAATTTCACAATGAGCAAACATTCTTTGTTTTCTACATTCAAAACAAGCAAACCCTCGAATACAAGGAATGGATAAGATTTGAAGGAGCTGATGGTAATTATAAGGATATTTGCTTTGGATCACTCTTCTTGAATTATATGGAAGCTATGAATTTACTCAATTCTACATGTAGAATGGTAATGATACATGGATCACATCAGAGATCACGTGAACAGGCAGTAGAATTGCGCACTACACTTGCTTATAAGGGTTAATGACATGCTGTTATTGAAAATAATAATTAGTAATGATATTGATCAAGCCTCAATATTGAGTTTTAGAAAGCTAATGAGAAATGATCTCATAGTTCCAATTTTTGCAGAGTTTTAAATTAAAAATAATAAAAATATATTTAAATAAAATAATAATAATATAATAATTAAATTAATAGCAATAAGTGGCTCGGATAATTTTTTTAAAGTATTTGTTTGTTATTTTCATCATGATGAAATGTTTCCCGCCATCTTCCTTAAAAAAATGAAATGATTCGGAAGCCTTGAACTTCTTAATACTCTAACTCAAAAATTGCAAGACTTTTTCGAGAGATCAACGTTGATTCACCATCAAGCTATTTGTAATCTGAACTGTAGTAGGAGGAGAATGGAACAATGATGAACAAGAAAATACAAAAGTGGAAAGTAAAATTATTTAAAATCAATTGGTGAACCAACACGTTCAACAAAACCAGATGTTGCATCAACACCAAAGGCATCATTCATATAATTAATAATTGAATAATAATATTACAATAATTGAATGGATTCACATGTGAAGAACTGAAAATTGTTGCTATTGTGTACTGGTATTTGGAACATTATTGTCTTGTGTCAGCCATTGTTCTTTAAGGATCTCATCAATCAACAAGTGATCCTGTCCGTTAAAAAATATTTTATTGGAAAGTAGAAAAAAATACGAAACCGTTAAATTAAAACCAAGTGAAACTCGCTTGATCACAATGCCTAGTATTCCCAAGTTGAGTCTTGGTCATCAAAGACAAGCTTCTGTTGACACAACCCATTCTAACAATTCTTCAGACGAAACAACTTCTAATTCTTCTTCAACTCTTAGCAATAATTTTCTGAGTGGAACTATTTCATCCGACAATTTAATTTCACAATTCATTGAACCGTTGAGTAATGCAAGAAAATCTAACGCCAAAATTCATTGGAAGTGTGTCCATGTGATTTCACATCCTGATTTTGAAAGAAAGTAAGTGTGATGATCAAATTTAAAATATTAACTTTAACAAGTGCTTTAGATGATGATTCCTCCTATCATACTACCTTACAGCTTATTCCATTCAGCAGTATGGATGTTGCCACACAAAAATCTAGATTTGCCATTATTCACTCCAGTAAGAAGGGTGTTTCAGTGTTGGAATTAATTAATGAACTTACTCAATCAACAGATAATAAGATTGGAAATCAATGGATTGTAAAGTATCACACAAAATTAGAGTCCAATGGTTTCGGATCAAGTGCAGTATTAACAAAACAAACTACAGAAAAGAAGGAAAAGATTGTTTTCTTTGGTGGTTACTTCCATGAAAATCAAGAGAGTAATGACAAGTCTTCCTTGTTCCAATCTCAACAAAGATACTCTCTTGAATCCATTAGTCACAATAGAACCCTAACCAGTAGAATGAAAAAGCTATTCAAATCCTCGAAAGGAGATGTATCTGCTTGTCCTCACCCATCTAACATGTTTTTCAAATACAGATTTGATAAGTATGAGTTTGGTTTTTCGAAATCTGGGGAAGAAAATTCAGGATCTGAAAAAACACTATCCAGAAAGCCATCATTCATGACTGGTACAACCAATTACTGGCCTGCAACTCATGCTAACCACAAAATTTTGAGTGTTGGAAAAGAAATTTATGTATTTGGAGGACATTACATGAAGTGGAATGAACTTACTGAAGATAATCAAAACGATGCAGAGAAGAGGACATCTTTTGTCTATATTTTCGATACAAAGAGAAAGAAGTTTGAACAGCCAAAGTTAGTAAGCTTTACACTTCCAAAACCTCAATCATCAGTTAGTACTACTGTCAGCACTGATTCACTTGATAGTGCTTCAACACCAACAGCAGAAACACATAAGGATATTCAACTTCCAATTGAAAATGAAGTTGATTCAAAGCAAAAGGAAAGAAGAAATTTCTTACTTGATAGTATTAAATCTTTCAGTAGAGAAAGAAAGAACTCATTCCATGATGGAGATAAAATGATGACAGACCTTCGTGATATTGCTCCAATGAATAGATTTGGTCACAATGTTGTAAATGTAAACGGTGTAGCATATATTTATGGTGGTAAATTAAGAAAGCAATACAATAGTGGTAATCCAGACCAAGTCAATCCTCATTCAGATGATTCTGTTTACAGCTTTAATTTCAGAACTGGTCAATTCTCTAGGTTAAGAATTAAAAGCCATGACAAGCCACATCCTAGAATGTTCCATGCCATGGTTGAAATTCCAGAAAACAATTGTTTCCTTATGATGGGTGGTCAAAATGTAACAGAGCAAGTTCTTGAAGATGAAACACTAAGTATGATGATGGAAGAAGTTAAAATGAAAAAGGGGACTGAAACAGAGGCAACAAACTTCTTGGATGATTGTTATGTTTTCGATATTCTGAGATCAGAATGGTCAAAAGTCAAACAAAGTGGTCACTTGCCACTCAATGCATCAAACTTTGGATTTGAACATGAAGCAACTAGAGTACCTGTTGCCCTAGCTAGAACTAAGGAAGGAGATTTCTTGTGTGTTGTAAAGAATGGTCTTGGATCATTGGAAGTCTATTTAGGACAATCTAATTTTTAAATTAAATTTTATTTACATTAAATCCTTAAGAAATGATTAATTTGGATCAGAGTTCTATTTAAAGAATTGATTAATTAATCAGTGGAATAGATGGTAGTGAGGCAAACATTTTATTGGATAGGCTTCCTCTCAAGCTTATTTTACATTAAATTGGATTGTTTCAATAATTCTTCTCTGCTGTTACTGGAAGTGGAATATTCTTCAAACTCTTGTGTATAGAAAAATCTAGAGAAAGTATCTGATAGATTGATTAATATTTGATCTGTAAGGGATTTGATATTATCAACAACCATATCAGATAAATTTGCAGGAAGGGAGTTCTTTTTTGTTTTGGAAACTGATTGCTTCTCGTCTACTAATTCGAGATTATTTGCATTTTTCAACTTTGCCACCATTGAGGCAAAAGATTTTCTGCAATCAGATGGAATATTCACTTCCCTAATAGAACCAGATTTCACATAATCATCATAAATATTGTTAATAAACTCTATTATTTCTGCCAGTCCCTTTTCGATAATATTGGAGTTTTTGGTTAAATGTAAATAGAGTTGAAGATTTTCAAGTGAAAACTCTTTTCTGCAGAAACTATCAAATATCTTTAGGAATATTGGATTTTCTAGGTATTGATTGATTTCTACCTTCTCTTGTTCATTCTTTTCACCATTCCACACTTTCATTCTTTGGGCTAACAATACAAGAAGGGAATAACCTCCATACACTAGCATGTATGTAACAATATGTAATACCTCGAAAATGATTGAAACCGAGTCATAGGTCACTACAGTTCTTACTATAGCCAATGGTGCTAATTTTGTTTCGGTATAACCTGTTAGTAACAGCCTATAGTTAAGACTAGCCATTCCCAAAGCTTGTACAATGACAAGGAAAATAAATGAAATAACAAACAAAATCATTTCAGCTCTGAAGAACAGTGGAGAATCAGCCTCTACAAACCAAGAAAAGAGGAAATTGAAAACCTTACCCAAAATATTTTGAGCTTTCATCTTTTGAGATTCTTTAGATCTGTTGGTTGTTTCATTCTTGTTCAAATTTCTCTGATACCATGTCATTATCAAATCTACTGAAAATATACAACAAACAGCAAAACCAATAAATAGAATTGCAACAGTATAAGAAATGGAAACTATTTGGGTGTATTCAGGGCCAGTAATCACGTTTGTTCTAACTAAAATAACCCACAAAGTCCAATATGCTAAATTGATAAATGCAAAAGTAATCAACATAATGCTGTAGAATTTTGCAGATATCAGATGCTTGATAAAGTGAAGAAATCTACTTGCAGTCACCTTATCGTTCATTAAGGATAATTCATTATAGAAATATTTTAAAAATTCAAATCTCATAACCTGATACAAGTATGTCATGATTGCACACAGGGTTATGGTGTTTACAATAATTGTAATAATATTTGCCAATATAGAGGAAGCTAGATAACTATTGGCATCGTTTGATTGGGTAGAGGAAATCAAAACACTTCGTTGAACAATGAGTAGAAGAGAGCTTTGGGTAATCAAAGCTGCCATTCCCAAGAAAGGGGTTGTGAATCTGCTCTTTACAGGTTGTTTGTTAGCATTCAAAGCTAATCCTATCAAGACTGCAACAGCACAAATCAAGTAAACTGAACCTAGGGCAATCTGAGTACCATGAACACCAATAAATTGATCGACATATGGTTCAAATGTAATACCCACAGGAACTTGCTCTATAAAAGCAGAAAATAAAGTGGTATGAGTACAAGAGCAAACAATTTCACCAGTTGCCGAGTTTAAGGATTTCAAAGTGCAACCGTCAGTATCCCATTTGGACATGGTTTCATTCCAATATTTACAAATGATTCTACTATTATTGCTAGAGCTAATGGGGGTGTTTGAATTGAATGAAATTGAAAAAGGTTTCACAAGGCTCTTCAAATTCATGCTGTTGCCGTTCCTATGCATTGTGAAATCCTTAGCATTGGCAGCGAAGGTGGCATTAGTCTCTGGATACACTATTCCATTAAAGGATACTACAGATAAACCAACTTCAGTGGAGAAGGAGGAGTATTGTGCAAGAATGGAATCAGCTTCAAATAAAATTGAGTCAAACCGATTTGTTACCGTTGAAGTTGAAGCACTGTCTTTCGAAAAACTTGAGTATGTAATATTAATATTGGCTGAAGTTATAATTGTTGAAGGCAAGAGTGTATCACTTGAAGTAAGGAGGGTTGGTATTGAGGAAATTACTAAAAGTGAAGACAATTTGGTCGCTAAACGACTATCCAATCCCTTTTGAACTAAATTGGATGATGTTGAAAGAATCGTTTTCGTATCTTCATCTGAGATCTTGGAAGACACAAATCCCTGTTGGCTCTTTTGAGTTTTGTAAGAATTTACAGAATTTCCAAGGTAAGAATCCAGGTTTTGTATAATTAAATTGGACACAGAGGTAGTGAGATTTTTTTCAGACATAGAATACAGTGATCCAAGTCCAACTGTTGGATTTTCCGCTGAAATAGTGAAATTCTGCATAGCCATTAACAGTAATTGGTCATATTCATCCGATGATCCAGTGAATGATGAGTCATATGGAACCACTTTAGCAATTCTTGAATCGGTCTTCATTAGAGACATTGCCTCACTTGGGGTGCTGTAGAATCTAAGCATTGTCACAACTGATTGAACTAAAACTGACTGTACATTAGATAAGTTATCCTTTGCAAAGACCACCAAGTCTGTTGGCTTGTTTTGTTCCATATTTTTTGTGAAAGGCAAATAAGTCAGTAATTGTTGGCCCATAGGTACAAATTCAGTTAATCGTAGAGTCTGGTTGTTGTAAACAATACCTATTGCAAAAGAAAGCGGGGATTGATCTGCAGAGAAAATTTTCCAGTCGCTTTCGTTTTCCTGAATACTAAACAAGGTATACAGACCAACTCCTCTGTTAGGAGATATATTTAGATTTGAATTTGATGACTTTCTAATTATTGAGCTGGCTACAGGAATGGTGTGATTAATCACCATAGTGTTTTGGATAGCACCAGTAATTGTAAAGGAAAGGGTAGCAAAATTAGTAGAACCTTCAAGTTTTACCAATCCTTTGACATTAACAAAGGGGTTGAGACTAATACTGGTGAAATTAGAGTTTTTGTTTGCTGTTCCTCTTGTAGTAATTTGATCAGAGCTTGAATATATTCTTTCCTCATACACAAGCTTCCATGAAATAGAGATGATAGTTGAACAGCTATTACATTCGTTTTGGTTAATTAATGCCAAAAATCTTTTTGTGTCAATGTTGAATCCTGTCAGGACACTGTCAATCATTTGATTTTGTGATAGGGATATAGCTTTGATTATATCAGTAACATTGGAGGTGCTATCAAAACTTGAATTATTTGCATAAGTTGAATTGAATGTGCTATTATCTACCCCAATTGGTGGTATTACAGTAACTGTAAAATTAACAGAATTAGAGGTTCTAATTATTGCTCCTTCTTGTATATGATTCACCCTAACAGTTACAATGAAGGTTCCAAGGCTTGAAGCATTAAATAACAATGAACTGAAATTATTATCAATTGGCATTGCACATTTTTCGCAATTCCATATAAAATTAATCCCATTAGTAATAGTTTCTGAAACATTAATCTGTAGAACTTGAGATTTTCCTATCTCAACATCATAATTTGAATTAATTGCATTGATAAGAAAAGATGAATTGAATTGGCATTGATTTCCCACGAATCCTACTCTACAACTGCATGTATCAGTTTTTGCGCAGTTGCCTCTTCCACTGCAAACAGATGAGTCGTTTGATAATTTTCCATAACAATAACTTATCAGACATTGTGGATCTGAGCTATTTGTATCACAATTCATTAAATTGAGTCTTCCTATCTGTAGGGTATTCGTATCTGTGAAATAGAGAGTTCCGTTTGAATGGACATATAATCCAACAGGTTTGCTAACAGAGATTCCATATTTAGATTCTGCCAATATCGTTCTTATTGTATTCTTCTCTATATTAAATACTTTGATTTTTCCTGAATCAGTATCAGCAATATATAGCATTTTACCATCTGGACTCAAAGCTATCCCTTGAGGATTATTCAAGTTGTGACTAAGAGGATCCAAAGCATCATTTTCAGAAGTGAAAGGGTTTTCTCCTGACCCCACAACAGTTTCCAATAATTTGCTAGAAACGTTATATCTCTTGATCAAGTTTGTTTCACTATCACAAATGTAGAGGATATCACTTGAAGACATTGCCAGAGAAGTTGGTTTTTGTAGGCCTCCTTGTTGTATCCCTAAATCAATCTCAATCTCATTTACAAATCCATCCGTGCCAACTCTAAATATCTTGTCATTGCTGGTAACATAAAGAATTGAGGAATAGAGAGCCAATCCCTTTGGTTCAATAAGATTAATATGCGCCTTATCATAAGGTGGCGCATATTCAGCCGACCTGTTTCCACTTCCAACATAGTTTTGCAATATCCCTGATGATAGTACTAGTTTTTTGATGAAATCATTATTAGTGTCAGTAAATAGTACAGTATCCGAATCCATAAAAACAACAGAAGATGGTGAATTTAGAGGAGAAGTAGGACCAAAAGCAGAACCACCAAGGTCAATAGTAGCATTACCTGAATAACCTGCTCCAGCCAAAACATATGCTGGTGCACCATTATCTGAGAAAAACAACAATCTATGACTTCCACTATCAACAACAATAATTGTGTTAGCATCCTTAACTAAAACCGAAGTTGGAGACTTTAAAAGTGAAGTATCCACTGGAAACAAATCCGCCGATGTTACAACAGTAGTATCAATAATTGTTGTATTGACATCGATAAGTTCTGGAGGAAGAGGAATTGGTGTTGGTGAGGGTCCAGGAGCCGGCGCAAAATCAGCAACGATAACTGATGTCAGAACAAGCACAAGAACCAAAAGAAATAGAGGTGTGTATCTTGACATGCTTTTTTTTCTAATATGATTGTTGACACGATTAATTGACCTGCCGAAATCACATGAGTTCTGCAGTGCAGAAATTTTTAGTTACTTGGCGAATTTGCTTTACCTTCCAAACTAAATATGATTGTAATCATATCTTTTTACGTAACATCCTGTCCGTTGTATTTAATTTTTTGATGAACCACCTTAAACCTCACAGTGATCAGACGTTTTAATTTCCGAAAATAAATTCATGATGAAAAATAAGGTACGATGCTTGTTATTAATGTTTTTGCATTTTTTTTAAGGTTTCCAGAAAATCTTTTACAATAAAATACAAAACTCTCTGAGATCTCCTTAACAATGAGTTTGAGATTCAACAAAAACCCCATTCCTTTTCAGATTCAAATTGACAATTATCCTCGATCTACAGTTTACAGTAAATCGTATAAAAGGAGTTGAACATTTGAGATTGAATCACACCCTTGATCTATATGACTTTAATGAATAAAATAAAGTTTAGTACTTGTTACAAATAACATTCCAAGGCAAAGAGAAGGAAACCGTACTGGAGTCCATGTATTATATACTATCTATGTCTCAATTTGTGACTAATCTCCATGGGTTATAAAATGGTATTGTTTAGTATATGGACTATACAATCAAGTTCATTAGATAAGCGACCTCACCCCAAGTACATATTTGTATAAGATGAATTGTATAAAAAAAGCTAATTGAGACAAATGATACAAGGATCCTTACCACACATCTCTATTAATTGAAATAGATAGAAGGAAGCCATTCTTGGAGTTTATTAAATATGAAAGAGGATTCTCCCATACTATACTACTGTATGATTTGAAAGAATCCTCTAAAACAATAATAAGGCACTTTTATGTACACAAAATGCATTTTCCACATTTTTAGTTTATTTATTTTAATTACATTGACGAGATTTAATGAATACAGATCAACAGGATTTACTTCATCACTTAAGATACAATTATTACACCTCATTCATTCTTAATATAATTGTTCACCACTCATCATTGCAAGTCGACACAAAATCATATCATCCAATTATATTAATTGTAACTAAGATCCACTTACTCTTTCAAACCTTCTCTTCATCACTCACCAATATCCTGCCATCACGGATTTCCATTGTTTTTCGTTTTATTGTCGCTACGTCTCATCATGAACAAAAATGGATTTTTTATGGCAATGCATCTTGTTAAAGTCACTATAAGAAAAGAGCACGGGATTCTCAACAGCTAGAACCTCCGTACTGTTAGTTAAGTCTTATGACAACGTTTTATTATTTGAAAAGGTTTAAAAGGTACAAAATGCAATGATTCTCAGGACATATCAAAAAAAAACAAATCAATACAATCTGTTTCTCTAATATCTTTAAAAGAATAACAATGAAGCAAATTAACGAACTAGTACAGCTGAGTCATGCCGCTGCTTCTGATTCTCAATCAGAATCAAATTCATCATCATGGATACAACCAGGATTAAAAGGCAATCAACTTTCTATTCCTTCAAGTTTAGTTGCCCCAAAACGTCAAAGACGTTCCACAGACCATTCCAAAGTTATCGTAAAGAATTATAAGAATACTAGTAGTGATAATGGAGCCATTCTTACTCACTTTAAATCACTTGCCTACAAACCACAAAAGCGTTTGAGAAAGAAGAAGAAGGCTGACCCAAAGTTAGTCGACTTTTTATGGCGTCAAATTGATTCTGCTGATATTCATGCTGTTTCTGTCTTTGGTGACTGTCAACAATCAAGTGGTTGGTGTTGTGCAACAAACAAATATCATGCTGGTCATCATCATTTTGCTTGTGTGAATCATAAAACAACCAAAGCAAAGAAAGCACAAGACTATATGAATCCTTCCTCTTCCACAAGTACAAGCAGTGATGAAGACGGTAAAAAGATGCAGAGAACATCCATCTCTATCAGAGAATTGTTACTTTAATGCTTTGAACGATCGAGAATCCTCTCACATTTTTGGCGAATACGATATCCGATACGAGTTGAACGATGAACGAACTGACCACTACTTGAATAACAGCATTGTGCTACTTGAAACAGAGTCTAAAGTTGTTGTAATCAGCATTGCTCTCTAATTGTTGTAATTTTAAAATAAATACAAATTGAAAAACAAATAATACTCAAATAACGTATTTTTCTTTTATTCTCCAATTCAAGGATGATAACACATCATATTGTATTTTCTTTGAAAATCTTGTCTCAACACTAACATTTTCATATAAGGAATGCAAGAAGGTTGATAATAAACTAACTGCTTGCGTAAATATAATTTTCTCAATCTTCCCATTTGGAAGCTCGGGTTCCACGTCTAGCCAGAAAGACCTCACGCATCGGTACGTTGTGCCTTAATTCGCTACAAATTTGGGGATGGGTCAGATTACTTATAAGACTTGAGGAAACACTATAAATTGATGGCACAAATCAATTCATATTTGCACCAATCAAAACAAAAACAAATCTAAAATATCTTCCATTAAAGAAATTGTCCAACCATTCTATACCAAGTGTTTGATTGTTAATGAAGATGGTGTTGAAAAAGTTGCTCCATTGAAGGAGGCCCTTACTTGCTGATTCATTCGAATCTATTAACATTTCTGAAACCAAGCAAAAGGCTAAATTAATTGGACAAGTTCAATTCTTCTGGTAATAAATTCCAAATCTTGCTTGGTCTATCCAGGAAATGTTGCAAGATGGCAATAAGGTTATTGTCAGATCAATTGCCACTGGTAATCCAAAGGGTAATTTTATGGGAATTGAATGTGATGGCCCTAAGGCATTCAAGATTATGACCATTGATATTAACACAGTTGAAAATAATCAAATTGCCAAGGTTCACCATTTGGAGGAATCGATCAAACAATTGCAACAATAAGGACGTGAGCAAATAAAACTCACAATTTAAGATCTTCTTAATGTTACATATCATCGGATTTTCTTAACTCTTTCAGCAACATCTTCTATGAACAATGGTAGGTCCACTCTCTTCATATTCTTCTCTTTTGATACACATGTTATTAAAGTTCGATAAGGATGCAAATATGCAACCTCCCTTCCAAGTAAGATAATTTCTATTTGGTAAATCTTTAACGTGTATCTTCATTGTTGGTGCTAATTCACTCAATTCCTTGTGCATTCTCTCAGCAAATCCCCTAAACATAGTCGTTCCACCAGCCAAGACTATATTAGAAAAGAATTCTCTCCTCATATCCAAGTCAGATTTTCCAATAGAGTTGAAAACTATTTCAGCAACACCTGCTTCCTCCATTCCAAAAATATTTGGACTAAACAATACTTCTGTGCTTTTAAATCGTTCCTTTCCAATATTTATGATGGTCCCATCTGGTAATTCATAATCAATTAAAATGGATTCCTCGCTTAATTTAAGCTCTTCCTCATAATTCAGAGCAACGTAGCCGAACAATTCCTTAATTTCTCTTACAATTCTTTTTTCTGATGTTGTTCTAAACTCATAATTTCTTGACTTGAATAACTCCACCATATTATCCACTATAACATCTCTGGACACAAATTTCAATTCCAAAACTGAATTATGGAGAGCATGACCTTCATAAATAGGAATAGCTCTCGTACAACTCTCTCCACCATCCAGAACTACTCCAGTGGTATTTCCTGATCCGTACAAGGCCAACACACCCTGTAAAGCAACATACATTCCTCCAAAATTGAAATCTTCAAACATTATTTGAGTCATCTTTTCTCGATGACTTTTCGGAACGCCACAATTTTCACTCATTAAAATTAATTCATCTTCTCTCGATCCATTAAATTTATTAAATCCATAATTCCAAATTCTTGTCATATCATCCCAATCAGTGATGATTCCATACTCCATCGGGTATCTTGCCTGAATAATTCCTCCCTTATTGGCTGCATCCTCTCCCACATAATCACCCTTATCACCATATCCTTGCCAATTATAAATTTGTTTAGGTTTTCCTAATAGCGTCGGAAAGTCTAGAGGTAATTCAGAGTTAGAGTAGCCGAGTTTGATCTTGAAGGAACCATTATCAACAATGAGTGTTTGCATTTTTTGATCTTTTAAAATTGTTTGGAAAATTGTAAAGTGTCATCATCAACATCATCTTTCAAACATTATCAAAAAAATTGTCATTGCATTGTATTAGATGATGAGAAGTTCCCTTGCCAAGTGTTCAAATAGGCTCCATAATGCCTTGAAAAAACAATCCGTTCCAATGAATTTTCTTCTTTCCGATAAAACAATATTGCCAAATGTCATTACTCAACAATTGACAAGAGAATACAATTCAAGATCAAATATTTTGATGAATGAAAGTGCACTTCCAAAGGTTGAGAAACCATTGGCTGAAATACCATTGGAAGGAAAAACTGATTTGGAAATTAAAGATCCATCATTGATCTTTGCTCGTGTGATCAAACATTTGGAAGATAAATTCGGAAGAAAGAGATTATACTTTCCAAAGGAAATTTATTGGCTAGTTGGAGCTCCAGGAGCGTAGGTTTAATTTTAATTCATTGTTGTGACCATTCATTATCTTTAGTGGAAAAGGAACAATGTTAAAATTTATTAATTCACAACGTGGTTTGACATCCAAGCCAATTACTGTTAGTGATTTGTTGAATAGTGAGGAAATGAAAAAGATTAAAGATTCTGGAAGATTGATTAGTGATGCTCAAGTGATTGAAGCTGTTTTTACCAAATTGTTGGATCCAGAATATGAGAATGGTGTGATTGTGGATGGCTTTCCTCGTACTCCTGTTCAAGCTCAATGTATTGCCTTACTTTATGATTTAATGTTGCAATTTAGACATGAATTTCAATCAGACTCGGTTGTATCTCAAAAATTTAGAAGACCTAGCTTTAGACTTTGTGTCTTGTTTGTTGATGAAAAGATTTCAGTTGAAAGACAACTCAGTAGAGGAAGAAAAATTATTGAAATGAATAGAATTGCTACAGAAACTGGATATGGGAATCTTCAAGAAGTTAGAAGCACTGATGTTGATGATGACGCTGCCAAGCTCAGATACAAATACTTTAGAGACACCATTTATGAATCCATCAAGAGCTTGCAAGATAAATTCCCTTACAATTTCATTGATGCTTCAGGATCAGTTGAAGACACTGCTGAAAATATTACCAAGGAATTGGCCTACCAATCCTCATTAGAATTGGGTAAAACTACTTTTGATTTAATTTCATCCATTCCAACAGCTGATGAAATTACCA
Source organism: Naegleria gruberi (assembly GCF_000004985.1). Lineage (NCBI taxonomy): Eukaryota > Heterolobosea > Eutetramitea > Acrasida > Naegleriidae > Naegleria > Naegleria gruberi. The sequence continues at coordinate 246,829 of NW_003163272.1, forward strand.
TGCATGCCAGACAATTACTTGTTAGAAGACTTGATGGATACTCCTCTAGAAATGCTGAACTCTTCAAGAAAGTTCTCCAAGTCATCAAATCTGAATTTATACACATTCTCCAAAGACAAGCACTATCTGGAGTTGCAATTATTAGAAGTGAAAATCCTGTTTTCAAGGAAAATCCACTTGCAGTTAATATTTTAATGGACGTACTAACTGAGAGAGGATTCCAAGTCATTCTCGATTATGAAAGAAAATTAGTACCATCAAGAGTTGATCCTTTTGATCACTCAATCATTCACGAACCTGTTCGAATTTTCCACTTTGAAATTCAATTTGAAAAACCAAGAATTAGAGAATAATCTTGTATTTAATATTGTATTATAGGGCTATTTGAATAAACAGATAGGGTCTCCTTTTGCCATTCGTTGACATTAAACGATACTAATCGATTATTTCATCATGATTTTGTACTACTTAGACCCTTTTTGGTTTTTTGTAATTTTGGATGCCAGAAATTTGACGAAGTACAAAAAAATTTGATGGTGCTGGGAAACAACTAAAAATAATTTCCAGCAAAAACAATCGTGAAAAAAAATTGAATTAACATCACACCCTCTTACTCTGCCCAAAAGAAAAACTGGGCATAAATCTAGGCTTGATTGAAACTCTTTCGGAACAAGATCAAACTCTATTGTATTATTATTCACTTTACAACATATCATGAACCCATATAACAATTTTCAAACTTCATATTTTCAGTCGGATTTCCATCCTGACAATTATAATAATAGTGGTGAAAATCCTAAACGGAAACGAGATGAATACGAATCATATAAATTCATTGATGATGAAGAGCAAATATCATCAGATAGTGAAGAAGATGAAGAATTGCAATTAATGCAAGGATATCAACCTGATAGAAAACGAACAAAAAGTTCAACATCAACCATTCCCTCTACCAACCTCCACAATAACCTTTCCCTCCAATCACCACAACAACACTTTTTAAATAATAATAATAACATTCATCACCACAACAATGAGAGTGGATCTATTGTTGAAAACAATCAAGAAGATGTTATTGATGGTGATTGTATGATGGACGATGAAGAAAGTTACCTTCAACAAGAAGAACCAAGCCTTTTTGTTCCACCTAACTTGCAAAATGATCCCTACTCAATCCAACAGTTCGAATACAAGAGAAGACAAGTGTATAATCATTACCGAATAGAGAAAGAACGAAAGATGGAAGAGATAGAATTGAAACAATCTATGAAACAAGGAGAAACAAACTTTAGATTGAATCCAATACTTCGATATTTACACAATGAAAGGAAAAACAGAATAAATAGCCCGTTTGAATAATATAATTTACCCTTTAATTCAAATAGGTAACAAAGTGGGTCCAATTTGATTTTTCCCTTCCGTGAACTAGTTGTACTCCACAAATTAATAACATAATTTGTATTGTAGAAAATTAGGATCAAGTTTATAAAATCGTCTCTTGACTCGTTTATGGTCTTTCCAAAACTTCCATATGATGCTTGGTGGCACTACCCCAAATGAGGAGAGTAGAATAGACGAGGAAAGCTGGACCAGCATCAATCAACAATCTTCTACCTCTGACCCAGAGTCTCTTTGGCATTCCGTCAAAGAAGTGCTTGAAAACGTGTTGGTGGTTTGGTGAAACGTGTCTGTGGACTCTTCCCTTCAACATCTAAACAATCCATAGTAGTAAAATTATTAATATTATTCCGCAATTTGTTGTTGGAAAATTATTGTTGTTGATATTGTTGTTGTTAACAATCAGTTATTATTATTAATAGTAAAATGATGAAGTAAATATATTAATTCATATTGATATCAATTATCCAATAACACAAAGCAGAGAGAGTAAAAATTTGGTCAGATAGCGTCAGATGGGGATGTTGCGAAAAATAAGACGTACCTTTGTTGTTTTATTATTTTTTAAGGATTTTACAATAAATTCTCCAAACAGCAAACAACCAAGCAAATGCCTCTTTTGAAATAAAAATGGTTCGTATGGGAGAAAGAGCATCTCGCTTCACAATTCTTGTGATGTTTTCGAGTATGCTTGTTGCTAATTTATTTGTAATGGGAAAAGCTATTAGTGGAGAACCTATTCGTATGTAGATTTTTATGAAAATAGTAGTTTTAATTATTTTCTAAATCAATTTATTGATGACAATATATTTGTAGGTATCAAAGGCTTTGAAACAAAAGAAGAAGGAAGAAGAACACTTTCCAGATTGTATGAAATTGATAGTTATGATAAATTAAAACAAGAATTTCTTGACTCATTCAAACCATCAACAAAATCGGAAGAGGAAATTCAAAGAGAAATTGAAGTTATCAGTGAAAAGGAATCAGCAACTAAAATTAAAGAGGATGATGAAACATTCTACGTTAAAATTAAGAAATAATTTTATACAAATTGATTGGGCATGAATAACAGTGGAAGACAATTGTTACAAACCTTTATGAAAAGGAACAATTATTTTAATTATTTGTTGATAGGAGTTATTTCATTCACTGACGAAATGTTCTTATGGAAATCATCAAGTTTTTTACTCATTGGAGAAATAAAAGAGAATATTGATAGCAAATTCATTTCCGTGCTACTCTTCAAGTATTGTAAACGATATCTTCAACAATGTGTTATCATTATAATATATTAATTATTATCATCTTCCCACCTATTGATATATTATAAAACTGTGTGAGTTTTAAGATTTCAATGTAAATCCAAAATATTTGTTTTAAGGGCTTCAACACCTATGGTCATCAACTTGTTTTTGAACTTCCATAGTTTCATAGAGTTCTAGTCTATGATTGAAGAATAAGCACTTCTTGCCCACAGTTGAACTACTGGCCGTATTATGCAAACACCGAACGGAAAGGAAATCGAACGCATTAATTAAGCAGCTCAAAAAACATTCAATTTCATGTAATCATCATCCTCGCTACTCGATGCTTTATATCTTTTCACAAACAAAAAAAACATTCAAATTCATAATGACCCATCCAATGAATAATTCTCATGAAGAACATCTCCCTCATGGTGAGGAGAGGGATGAGGATGCAATTTTCACAACATTGGAGTGTGATGAAATTATCACAGCCAACCATAAAGATAAATATCACACCAATAGACTCTGTTGGAATAGAGCAATTAATGCATTTCCGAGAGTTATTACCTACTGTAAAACTGTTGAACATGTTCGTAAGTGCATTGCTTTTGCAAGAGAGCATGCATTACCAATCAGAATTAGGTCTGGGGCTCACAGTTATGAGGGATTTTCAACGGGAGATGAGGTCATGATCATTGATGTGAGTCGTATGAAAAGTATTGAACTCGATATGCAAAAGTTGGAGGCAAGAATTGGTGCAGGTGTTCAAAATATTGAAATATTCACAGCACTCAAAGATAAAGGACTGATTGCTGTTGGTGGGGCATGTCCAACTGTGGGTGTTTGTGGCTTTGTTATGGGTAAGTGTTTATTAGTAGTCACTTGTTTACTAATGTAACATTGTACATGCAATTATCAATCTATTGAAATAATGAAGGTGGTGGTTGGTCCTTCTCTTCAAGATACTTTGGTCTTGGGTGTGACAGTGTTATCGAGTTTGAAATTGTTGACTATGAAGGGAATTTATTAACAGTCAACTCTGAATCCCATCCAGAATTGTTTTGGGCATGTAGGGGAGCAGGTGCTGGAAATTTTGGAATTTGTGTCTCAATGAAACTGAAAGTTTACAATACATTTGATAGAGCAACACTGATTACCTTAAATTATCCAAATTGTTGCGAGAAGAAAATTGTTTCGAAAATTAAGGCATGGCAAAACTTTTTCAAAACTTGTGATTTGAGATTTAATGGGAAAATTAATATTTATAATTGTTCAAAGGATGGAATTGGATTTAACTTTCTGATAGTGTTTTATGGAGGTGCAGATGAGGCCCACTCGTTGCTTCAACCATTACTGAATGATTGCTGTCCAGAGTATGAACCTTCGATAACAGCAGTGAAATATCCAGATTCATCCATTGATTTATCAATGCAAGAGTCATCAGTTTATAATACCTTAAAGACGATATGTGATATTCATCCAGATTATGAGAGTTTTAAATCAACAGGAGGATTTATGAGTAGAGATTTAGAGACAGAAGAAATTCAAAATCTAATTGAGATTGTGAAAAGGAAAGCAACTGGGTGTACATATACAGCATTTTCTATTTATGGTTTGGAAGGAAATATTCGAAAAGTTCCTCATGATTCGACAGCATTCCCATATAGGCAAGCTCAACAAATGATTGGACTCCAAACACAATGGGAGGATGAGCAATATGCAAAGGAGAATAAGGAATGGCTTGTTGATACAATTTTTAAACATATTCTACCAATAACTGATGGATTTTTTACAAACTTTCCCTTAATTGAATTGAAGGATTATAGAAAACAGTATTATGGAAGAGAAGAGTGGAGACAAGAGAAACTCTCAAAAGTTAAATATCAATATGATCCATTAAGAATTTTCTCTCATTCTCAAGGAGTGTAGAACCTATAAAGAGCTAGCCCTTCTTTCACAACTAGAAATATTTGGTTTAATTGCACAACAGACTGACTTATTGAAAATGAATTAAATATAATCTCTTTAATTTTGATTTTGTCTTTTGTTATTCAATTCGAAATTTATTTAAATCTAATAGTTGATGTGAATGATCTCCGTAATATGTTGCTTGTTACAAGACATACATGCAAATGATTGTATAAATACCCAAACTAACAGTACTCAATAATCCCCAAAACCAAACCAATGTTCTCCAAGGTTGTAAATTGAACCAATACATGAAAAAGTAGACCATTCTGGAAAGGGTAAAGCTTGCCATCAGAATATTCCCCACAATGGCATTCCACAAGGAATATTGAGGATCAGTAGTTGAGTTATAGCTCATTGTTGAGACAATAACATATGGAATTGCAATCATGATGAATGGCAAAACATTTTCAATATCATTTCTGTGAATGTTGCCAGCTAATTCAGCACGAGAGGCCCATGAGGAAGGTTTCTGATCTTCGAGAGAGGAATCACTATTGTTAACTCCTTGCTTTTGTTTCTTTTTGGTGGCCATGGTATCAATCATTTTAGAAACACCTGTAATTTGAGCAGCAATGAATACACGAAACATTAGGAGAAAGACGTTATAGACGAATCCTTGAAGGACAGCATTGTAGAGAATGAGTGGTTGCATTTTGTTTGTTCTTTCACACCAGACTGTCTCGTTGAGCTATTTGAACTGTTTTGAATAAGTGTCAGCAAAAACAACATACATCCTCCCGCCCGTAGATCTTTAAATGGAGGCGGGGTCTTTATTGAATTAGTGCGGCCAATAAGAACGTCCACAGTTCTGAGAACTATGCCTATTGGTATTTGTAACAATGTGCATTTCCTTTATGAAGATGATGTTAATTTGTTTGAATGAGCAATCTTTAAAAAACCCACTCCAATTAATAATACAAAGCACTGCTCAAGAGTGTAGCATATCGATATGCTTCACATGGTACTAACAGAATTGATCAAGTTGATATCTGGCATTTTATGATAATAGATGGCTACGGCCATATCACGATGAATGCACCTCATCCCGTCCGATTTGAGAAGTTAAGCATCGTCGAGCCACATCAGTACTGAGGTTGGAGACAACTTGGGAACCTGTGGTGCTGTAGTCTTTTTAATTTCGATTTAATTTATGTGTTGTTATCTTATTGTTTTTACAACTTTAAATATTGAAATGTAGAGATATTGAAAATGGAAATGTACAAATATGTGAAGAAAATTAAATACAAATCATTTGACAATTTAAAGAACTTTATTGAAAAACTTGTAAAATTCAATCTTATCCAAATTGTTTGGGTTGTTGTTTACTATTAGGGAGACTCTTTTAACTGCTGTGGATTCACATTACTGCAAATACTTGGTTACAATCAGGGATTACCTCACTCTACATTAATTATCAACCCTCTCGCCACTCTTTCTAGAACGATTTGATTGGACAAGAGGGCTCAATGAATCTATTAATATACTCGACTGAAGATTCATTGTAGTAGGTTTCTTTTTTTTTAATTGAACAAGAGACAATTTTCACATTCAAGCCAGCTCACTTTCTATTTATATTTTAGGAAATGCCACTTTCAACTTTTGAAGCAAACATTCATGAATGTAATTTTCATTTGATCAACAAGTTCATAGGAAGGATCAATATCAGTTATATCTGTCTTTGTAAAAGAATAAGGAAGTATATTAATTGTACAATGTTCTATTTATTTTTATTTTTATAATGAATGGCTACGGCCATAGCAAGATGAAAGCACATCATCTCAATTAGGAACCTATCTTTTTGCCTTATTGATTTTTCAACCTGGGTAAGTTGGCCTAGTTGTCCACTTCCATTTCACAGATTATTATAGTATTTGTGCAAAGAATGAGGAAATTCTCCACTTTATTAGTTGTTTCTTACAACTTTCAGGAGGAAGTTCTTAAAAATTGTGAGCTGATCTTGAAGCCATGATGGAAATTGCTCTTCCACCTCAATAATTAATCAAGTCAACATTCAATTATTTTCTTGAATCGAAATTTATATTTTTCACACATAAAAGTACCACAATTTTTTAACCTCACTTTTCACACATTCAAAACCAATATCATAAACCTCACAAATCAAACTTGATAAAGCCATTGACTGTACTTCTACAGGATCTTTTCTGTAGGAATACATAAACTCGACTTTTTTGAGTCAATCTGACCTTTGAGGTTAACCAAGATGAAGACTCTGTAGTCACATATCTTGAGCATGATATCGAACTGGAAACATGCTTCGCTGTAGGTTTCCTCGTTCATAGATGATTGCTGCATTCCTTACCAGCCATGGTTTGTGAATGGGGGATTTGTGAACATGCAGATTGGTACCTTAATTTTTTTAATAATTAATAGAAACTTAAACAATTTCAACGTCCTATGGCAGCATTTCAAGTTCTAGGAACCTATGTTTCTTTTGTTGCTTTGCACTTATCAACCAAGATCTATTTGGAACTTTCTTTGCATTAATAGGTACAAAGTGAAAGTCGCCTTAAAAAACTGACTAATAACATCATAAAATTAGATTTAGAACAGACAATTACTGAAATTGTAAAACATTGAAAGTTTAATGATTGTTTGTAGGGTTGTATGCAACATTTCTTCTCCAGTATGAACGTTTCCTCTCAACCAAATATTTGGAGAATGAAACACAATGACCTTGTTTTACATGATGTTCAAAATCATTGTCACTAATTACTTCATAAACATTTTCTTTACAAACAGCACAAAACGAAACTCCGTACGAAACCTCAATAAATTGTCTAAGGGAAATGAAAGAGTTCTTCACTATCTTGGCCAACAGATTGAAAAAACTCCCAAACTTTAATTGAAACTTCCATTTCAGAGTTGGCTCTATTTTTAAAGAAAGAATTATACCATAATGAAATGAATGTTTTCAACAATCTGAAGCTAAGAGAGATTGCAAACCAATACTGATTTTGAGGCATGTGTAATTCTAACATCACTATCAGCTCGTATTCTACCACTAAACCATCGACGCTTCTTATTAGTCTATCAAATATTATAATAATAGATAGTGTGATTTAATAAACTGTCATCAATGAAGTGTTGGTGGCGAAACTCCACCCATGCCTTTTTTACCTCCTGTTAAAATTACATTAAGAATTTGAATGGAACATCATAAGTTTTATCTGGTTCAAAACCATCAATTTTCGAATGGTGTTTTAGTACTCACTCACAAATTAAACTATAACAAATTAAGAGATAGCTCATTATCTTAATTTTGATATTAACAATGGCTACGGCCATATCACGATGAATGCACCTCATCCCGTCCGATTTGAGAAGGTAAGCATCGTCGAGCCACATCAGTACTGAGGTTGGAGACAACTTGGGAACCTGTGGTGCTGTAGTCTTTTTAATTCAAAATATCAAAGTAAAATGAAATTTTTTATTTTAAATATAAATTGGATGTATTAAATAAACATTTACAATTTAATTCTAATTTATCAAATTTATATTGTTCAAGTACAGTGGTATCAAATTGTAATTCTTGTAAAATCAAACATTCAACAGTTAATTCATTTAAATTTAAAGGAATATTTAATTTTTTTAAATCATATTCAATAATTGTTAATTTTTTTAAATTACATAAATTATTTAAATTAACTATTGTAGTTCCTAATTCTTCTAAATGTAATATTTCTAAATTAATCATATTATTTATAATATTAATTTCAGTTAAATAACATCCAGTTAAAGATAATTCAGTTAAATTTAATTTTGAAATTGCATTTAAAAAATTAAAATAATTTAATTGTTCTAATTCTGATTTAAATATTAAACTTTTTAAATTATTTAAATGAATAATACCTTCACCATTTAATTCTGTATCTGTAAATGATAATTTTGTTAATTTGGTTAAATATTTTAAATTAATTTCATTTTCAATTTCATTACAATATAATTCTTTTAAATTATTTAATTTAGATAATAGAATAATATCCAATTCATTTAAATTAATTGATAAATGTAAAATTGATAAATTATTTAAATTATTTAAATATGGTAATACTAAAATGTTTAAATAATAGAAGAAACCCTTAACATACCTTTTATATCACCTTTTAATTCATATATAGAATTAATGTAATTATTATTTTCACAAAATTTAATAAAACTATTAATGTATTTAAATCTGCTATTATATTTGATATTAATAATTGATTTGTAATTTAATTTATTACAAATAATAACATTCCATTCTTTTGATATTATTCTTAAATATTTACAACAATATTCAAAGGTAAAATATTTAAATAAATGTTCTATCAATATTTCCGATGGAATGTTCGGTGAGGAGGAATAATTAATCATATGAACTGAGGATGACATTTTTTTTAATAATGAAAAACAATTGATTGGAAATTCACATCAATTCCAGAATTACAGAAAAACCAGAAACATTTCGAACAAAAACCGAACACATGATGATTGTGGAATTACTTTATATGATTTCCCTCCCTTCTTCCTGTTAGATTGTTTAATTGTGTAGTGGATAATCCAAAAAGTATCCAATGTGAAACAACACTATTCAGAATAGTTTTGATCAAAATTAATGTTTTATTTTAATTAAATTGGAATAGATTGGATATTGGTAACTCTTCTCTGACCATTGATTCCAACAAGATACAACATTCCATTCACACTTGCATAAATTTCAACTGAAGTTCCACTTTCTCTTGGAACTTGCTTTACAACTTGACCATTTTCAACATTTACAATTTGAATTCCGTCTTTCAATCCAATTGCAATTAAAGTTCTCTTATCATTGAGTGCTGCAAGGTTGGTTTGGAAGTTTGGGCTAGCAAGTTGCATGGCTTTGGTGATGGAAGGAAACTTTTGGGTTGCATTCAACTTGTAAATGGAAAGTGGACTATTTTCTGCTTGTTCATAACAGTATGATAGGAAGGTGAGTTGAATTTCTGATGTAGAATATCCTAAACCATGACAACTTTCGAATTCTCCAGCCAACCTACTTGGTTGAACAATGTAGTTGTTTTTAATCGAGTAGAAGGACAACAAATTGTTATTGTAAATGATTGAAAACCATCCATTTCCTGCATAGGCCATTTTGCCATACTCAACTGAATCATTTGACCAATCATAGTAATTGAATATTTTGCCACTACTAACATCGAGTTCCATAAATGTATTTCTAGCCAAGAAGTAAACCACACCATTGTCTTGTCTAAATACCAAATTACTAGAAATTGTAATTGGAGTTTTCCATACAATGTTCAAAGAATTGGTATCAATTGAATAAATGAATTGCTTATCTACTGAAACAAGCAATCGATTAAATTGAGGAGTAAGAATGAGTGAATCGAATTTTGATAAAGGTGGAAGTGCAATTTCTTGTTGTTGTAAGGTAAAGCTTTTGAAGTTAAACTTGTTGATAGAAATAGTTCTGGACTTGGACAAAAAGTAAACATTTCCCAAAGAATCAACTACTTTGGAACTGACTAATAGACCAATTCCTGGTCCTGTCATTTGAAATTTTGCATAATTTCCAGAATTCATGTTCAATACCAATAGTTCATCAACTGCACGAGGTGAATCATAATAATGACCAATCATGAATCCGTTAAAAGAATCAATAACGACATCTTCTAAAATATGTGAAAAGTTGCCAGTAAGCCATGGATTGTGCTTTGTAGAATAGGCTGCCAAATTGGAGTGAAATTCGTCCAAACCCTTTTGAGTCCAAGCATTGGAGACAACACATTGGACGCAGGATGCAACCATCAAGCAACACAATAGCAATGCAATGTTGCGCATATTTTTTTTGTTTCCTCTCGTTCCAGTTATCATCTTCGCTGAGATAAAAGAAACTCCGACAGATGTAGAAGCATGAACTGCAAAGATCAGCCGGGGTTACTAACTCCTTTGAGGGGGAACATTTCTCTTTGTACGTCTCTACATGTTCGTATGTACAATTATTACTGGAAGATTAAATGAAATTCGGATGTATTGTTGCTATAAAGAAGTTGTTTTCATTATGAACAACATCCCGTGTAGTCCAATGGCTAGGATACCTGGCTTTCACCCAGGAGGTCCGGGTTCAATTCCCGGCATGGGAGGATAATTTTAACCTGTCTTGATAAATTCTACAGTCTTTTGCTTGTGGTTCCGAATATTTTTTCTATGTGGCTTAATTTAAAATTAATATTTAAAAAAAATGATCACACAACCAAAACATTCCATCACTTCATTTTCGAAAATACAAGAAAATAGTCCATTCTCTGACGATTCACTCTTTGAAATTTTATCTTTTCACGATGATTTTAAATTTATTGTACAGAGTTGTGCATTGGTTTCCAAACAGTGGTTTCATGTCATTAAAAATTCATGTAAACACCTCTCGATAACACGTAATAGTGATTGGGAAATGGTTGGTCAATTGCCGTTTTTGGAAAATATTGCAAATCTAAGAGTGATAAATAATGAAGTTGGATTTAATTGTGAGATATTGGATTCGATGAAAGAATTGAAAAAACTCAATTTAGAAAATAATTCTAATATTCATCCAAGTGGATTCAAGTATATATGTTCATTGGAACAATTGACTGATCTTTATATGACTTTCTGTTATTTTAGATTGCCTATTGCTAAACATTTACCATCGTTGAAATCACTAACTTATCTTCTTATTACGGGTAATTATATTGGTGTAGAAGGAGCCAAGTATATTGGTGAAATGAAGCAATTGAAACAACTTCATATTGCTAATAATAATATTGGCCCGGAAGGAGCCAAGCATATTAGTGGCCTTGAACAATTGACTATTCTTAATATCCGTGCCAATGAAATTACTGTGGATGGAGCAAAATTTATTAGTGAAATGAAACAGTTGACTGTCCTTAACATTATTGGCAACGATATTTGTGACGAAGGAGCTAAATTTATTAGTGGAATGAAACAATTAACTAATCTTGATATTTCTGTTAATAATATAGGCGAGAACGGTGCCAAGTATGTTAGTGAAATGTTGAATATAACCAAACTCAATATTGGTTTTAATTCTATTAATGATTGTGTTGAGTGTTTTGGCAAAATGAAACAATTAACAGATCTTAATGTGAACAGTAGCTGTATTGGATTGTGTGGAATAGTTTTCATTTCGTCATTTAATCAATTAACTCATCTTTCTATAGCTAGTAATAGTATTTCAAATTACGAGGCAAGTCACATTAGCCAAATGAAAAATGTAATTAAGCTTGACATTTCTGATAATCGTATTGGGGATAACGGAGTCCAATCTATAAGTGAAATGAACCAATTAACTGAACTTAATGTTTCTAGTATTGATATTACACCAATAGGTATACAATATATCTGTAAAATGGATAATTTAACGTATCTAATAATTGCTCATAATAACATTGGAGTGAAAGGTGCAAACCAAATCAGTGAAATGAAGCACCTAGCACAGCTTTCTATCTATAACAACGCTGTTGGAGATGAGGGAGCCAAATTTATAAGTGAAATGGAACAATTAACTTTTCTAAATATAGGTTCCAATGAAATTGGTGACGAAGGCGTTAAAGCCCTAAGTGGAATGAAGCAATTAACAGAACTTAACACAGTTGATAACAATATAAGTGAAGAGGGTGAAAATTACATTCGAGAAATGAATTTGACAGATCATACAGGTATTTATGATGTTTAAGGGAAATGAACTTGATCAAGATTAAAATTCTATGAGTCCCTCATCAAGGAAGGATTTCAATTTGGCAATTTGCTCCTGTTGTTCTGATGATAATTCAGTTTCAGTAGTGGTACTTGATGGAGAAGATTGACTTGATGATGAAGTGCCAATAATTTAGATTGTTTCATTTCGAATTGTTCTTGTGAAATGATTCCATTCTCCAAAAGTTTCTTGGCATTTGAGGTGTTTCTTGGAGAGGTTTCAACCTTTTTTGGTTGTCTCATTTTGAGGTTTTCCATAGAGTTTGTCAAAATTACACACCTTGATTTTTGACCCACCATTGTACCTTGTTATTTATTGCTGGATTAGCTCAAAGTTACAATTTGCATCATAAACTCCAAATGCAGGAAACAATTCAGGTTGGTTTGGAATATTTGAAAAGGCAACTCCATAATTAACACCATTGATTGTATAGGATATTTTACCATCTTTAAATTCACATTCAACAATTGATCCATCTTGAATTTGACTGGAATTATTAGAATAACTTTTGTTTGATTCTCCATTCTGAGAATAAATGGTTCCACTAGCAGCATACAAATAATATCCACATTTAGAAAAATTATTTGTTTCGTTTACATTAATACTTTTAGGTGCAAATCCAATTAATAGTTTAGAACAATTAGATATGAGTTTAACTTTGAAATGATTTGATTTTGTTCCTAAAACACTTGAACTCCAATCAGAAGTGTTTTTTCTCTTTAGTATAGTTGGTGTTTCCAAGACAAGATTTGCAGAACAATACTGTGGATCAAATACTACTGTTTTTGAGTTTCCTTAATTTGAGCTACTTGTATCATTCTCTAAAATAATTCCATACTTGGATTTGAGTAAACTTCTTCCTTTAGGTGGAAGAATTTCATAAATTGGTGTAATTTGATAATAGACAACTTCTTCCAAAAAACCCAGAAGGTCATTCCCATTCAAATTTTCAACTTGGTCCTTGATGTCAATTCCTCAAATAATTTAAAATCAGTTGAAACTGCTCAAAAGGTCTATCAACAAAATAGGCATTGTCATCTTCCTCAACAGTTGGACTAAAATGATCATTGAAATATCCAGTAAAGAATGTATCCTTCACACTCTTCAATGTTTGTAAGCTAGTGGAGAATATCTTCCCACCGACGTTTAATTTTACCACTTGATTCTTTCCCAATTTACTTACCACAGAGGCAGTGAATTATTTCGATTTTGTTACAAGGAATCTTATCCAAATCCAAATACAAAACAAATTATTTTCACAAGACACTTCCAACCCTCAAACTTTATGAATTGATTATCAATAATATTGCTTTCCTCTTTGAGAAAATGGAGTTTGTCATATTTTGGAAATTGAGATGCAATATCTGTATCTCCACTGCGGAAATCCTGAAATTAATGAACTTGTAATTTCGAATAAATTCTGCCCAACGTTCTTCACATTCTTCTTTCAAAAAAACAAACAACCCAAGAAATGAAAGCTATCATTCTCTCCATTGTCCTCCTTGCTTTCCTTGCCATCACATCAGTCAATGGTCAATTTCTCAGATCTTCCGTTTACACTGACTCCAAATGTTCAAGCACTCTCCCAATGTTGGATCTCTACATTCCAAGTACTAACTGTACTTCCAACCCAAACTGTACTGGCAATAACATCAACACACTCTTTACCACTAGTCAATGTACTTCAACTGTTCCTTCCATTGGTTCCAAGAATACTTTACAATTATCCATTTATTCCGACACTACTTGTGCTAGTGGCAACTTGGTTGTCTCACAAATCTTCCCATTGGATACTTGTGTCGTTGTTCCAAGTGTTGGTTCTTATAAGAGTACTGCCTGTAGATATTTGACTGTTTATTCTGATAGTGTCTGTACTAATGTTAAACAAACTGTCGATTTTTCTGCATATAATGGAGTTTGTCTTTCTGGAACTAAATATGTTTGTTCTGGAGCTGAAAAGATGATTGGATCAAGCATTTTGATGGCATTGATGATGATTTTTTCATTCTTTACTTTTTAAAATAAATAGTATTTTCAATAACATAAAATATTAGTTGTTATTACTTGGGAAATGTTGCATTCATCGTGATATGGCAGTAGCCGTCACTTATTGAAAATTTGAAATTTTAAAATCAAATTCAAACCATCATCTTCAAAGAAGCTGACTTGCTTGATGGTGACATATTTGGAGTTGAAGTCAACCCAATCCAGTTGAGTTTTCAAAACTCATTGAAATTGCCTATTTATTTTTACAGAGCTCTTCACTTTTGGATAACAATACCAGTATCCTCATATTCTTCTTTCAGTTATCCACATCTGCCAACAAGTTGTAATTTTAAGACCAATATGTGATTATTGTCGGATGGTTGGATGGCAATTCATATGACTTTTCAACTGAGGATGATCTAGCAGCAACCTTCATTTCAGCTTCAAAATCCAAAACAAAATAACAGAGCTTTTCCTTGATATCTCTGATAATTTCTCTTTCAGCAGTTGAATAAGTAACCTCTTTCCATCAAAATTTTCATCAAGTAATCAGTCAAGTCACAACCAGCCAAATCCAATCTCAAAATGGCGTATGGCAAGGTATAACAGTGTGTGAAACACCGTCACCAGAGTCCAAAACAATACCAGCACTCTTATTGTTTTGTTTCATGTGGTTTCAACCTTTCTATAAATGTTGAAGAGTTACTACTACTGTTATTAGTTAAATAGAGCCATTCTTTAGCCCTTGTAATTGCAACATAGAATATTCTATCCTCTTCTCCTTCATGGACAATTTGTTGCTTTTTCAGTTGTATTGGATCTGATTTCTTGATAAGTGGCATGACACCATCTTGCACTTCTGGTACAAAAACATGTTTCCATTCTCTCCCTTTTGCTCTGTGGACAGTGCATATGTGAATTCCCTTTCCATCTGATGAGTTATTATATGTTTCATCATTAAATGAAATAAGAGAATCAATCAGATCAGAAGTAACTAATTCATCATTTAAGCCCAATCCATCAATTATTAGAGGATCGTCCCAATTGAATTTCTTTTGAATTGTTTCAGCAAGTTTTAAAAAAGTTGTGTTTGCTAAACCTGCTGCCAATTCGTTAATGACTGTAAAGAAACGGATGAATTTCTCTAATTTGTCTTTCTTAGGTGCTTTTCCTTTTGTAGGTACTTTCGTACTAGGAGTTTCCTGATCCTTTAAATATTGTAAATATTTTTCAAATGATTTCTCTCCAATCCCTTTAAAATAGATGAAATGCTTAATAATCCATTTCATTGATTTTGTAAATTTTTCATCCTTGATTTCCACACCATCACATATCAACTTCATCAGATTCAACATTACTCGGGTATCATCCTTGGCATTCTTTGAGATTGGAATCTTTTTGTTCTTGAGTATACTTTCCAATTCGCTGGTATTAGTACTTCTTCTCATTAGTATGGCAATATCATTATAAGATACTCCCTTATTATTCAATATTTGAATTTGATTTGCAATATATTGAAATTCTCCATCACGAGTACTAAAATTGTTTAAAGTGATAGCATCTTGGGAATCGGTTTCTATTGAATTTTCTGTTGATGTTTTCATAAATCGATTAGATGCTAACACAATTGACTTCATGCTTCTATAGTTTCTTCTGAGCTTTAATATTGTTGCAGATGGGAAATCTTCCATAATTTTGTCAAATATCTTTTCTTGAGCGCCTAAGAATGAATAGATTGCTTGATGTGGATCTCCAAATACTGAAAATCTCGTTTTCTCTCCAATAATCATTTTCATAAATTTATACTGAACTGTGGATGTATCTTGAAACTCATCAATTAAAACATCTGAGTAATGTTGTTGATAAAAATCTCTTGAACCTTGATGATTACTCGTTAATATATAGCAAGCTTCTCTCATAAGTGAAGATAAAGTAAGCATGCTCTTGGCTATTTCTTCATATATAGTCAAGGCAGCTTTGTAATCTGAAGTTGCAAACTCATTAGCAGAGACTTCTCTTGCGTATTCATCTTGTGCCCAATCAACATATTTCTCAACAGTCTCTGTAAGTGTAACATTTTTCTTTTCTAATTGCTCTTTCATCTCCTTAATAATCGATTCTTTTGTTGAAATATATGTTTTTCCTTTAGCTCCGTATTTTCTGCAAATTGACAAGGCAAACGCATGGATAGTTTTTACATCATATCTCTTTTCCACTCCATATTTTTGTAATCTTTCTTGAATTTCCCTAGTTGCATCTCTAGAAAATGTTACAAGCAAAAGACAAGCATTAGGATTAGTTTCAATAATCTTCTTGGCCCTAAATGTCAACACAAGTGTTTTACCACCACCTGGTGGTGCCTGTACAACAAGATATTTGGCAGAATCATTTTCAATAACACCAAGTTGATCGGCATCGAACTTTGGCACCTCTACAACAGGTACAATTGCGTTACAGTCAATTGTTGCCTTCTTTTTCTTCTTTTGAAAAAATGGATGCAAAGGAAGGGATGAAGTAGGTGTTTCTATTATTGATGAAGGTGACACTTCTATTTGGCTCTGAGTATCATCGGGATTCTGTTCTTGCTCCTGGCTCGGAGAGGATGAAGTGGAATTTTCTTTACTTTTAAGTGGTTTGAAAAATTCAACCACGGTTTTTTGTTTTTTACTATCTGGAATTGTACTATTGGAAAGTGATTTGGATTTTCTCTTTAGAGAATTATTTCCTGATGATTTTGATGAAGAAGGCAAGCTTTTTCTTCCCGAAGTCATCACGAATTTTTTTTGATTTATTTTTAATTACCTTAAACGTGATGATTGACCATATGCAAAGGTTATTGAAATCAAGTTAATTGGATAAGCACATATTGCTCATATTAAAAGTAAATGATCATTATTTTGTAAACACCAAAAGTTGTAAAGTCAAATAGAACCCTTTTAGATCATGATGAACATTCTATCATTGATGTGGGTTGATTAGATCACCCGATGACAACTTTTTAAATAATCAAAAAAAAATGATGAACACAACTGGACCTCCCTCACTCAATCTTACCATTCACTCTGGATATTCCTTACCAAAGGCTGATTTACTTTCTTCAATTGATGCCTATTGTGTTGTATATGTTCCATTGTTGGGTGGAAAGTTGGATATTATTAAAACCAAGGTTATTGATGATAATGCCAATCCTACATGGAATGCTGCCTTGTTTCGTACAGATGTTGATGCCAGTCGTGATATGTTGATTGAAGTTTGGGATAAAGATGCTCTCAAAGATGAAATTGTATGTCGTGTTAATGTACCTTTGCCAAGATTGTGGAATGAAAGATATTGGAATAATCAAAAATTTGTTTTAGAATGTTTGGGAAAGCACAAACCATACAAGGGAGCATCAGAGTGTGGTCTAGTAATTTCTGCCTTCTCTCAGATTTCTTTTGCTGATCTGGTTCAAAGAGTGAATGCTCCAAATAAGTTTGTTGATCCAGTTAAGAAGATATTGGTCTATCCAATCATTGGAGTTTTGGAAGATAAGCTTTATTTGAAGGTTTCTATCACTAAACGATTCAAAGTTTCCATTCTCGATACATCCTTGAGCAGAAATTTGGCCCTATTCGAAATTGTTGGAAGAGATGTTGGCACCAAAATCATTACAGCCAAGAGTCCAAAGACCAAGTTTGGAATTACCTACAGAAGAAAACTCAAATTGAAAAAGTGTGATCCACATGCTCTTGCCAATCTCAAACTCCTTGTTGCTGGATTAACTAAAGTTGAATCAAAGGGTGTTGATGTAATTGTTGGAGAGCATGGATGGGCTGGATCAATGTCCTACGATCAAGCTAAAAAGACTCTACGTAATATTACAGTGGATGAACAGAAAAAGAGAATTTTCATGAATGAAGCCAACTATGCTTACATGGTTGACTATGATAGCTCAAATTTTGATCAAAAGATTTGGTTAAAGGAAGAAGCATCTGCCAAAGGTTATCATGCTGAATTCATTTACCATAAGGGAAAGAGTTGTGTTGTCACTTCACATCAAGAACCACAGTTACAACAACATACTGGAGCTCTCTATAGATTTAGCTCACAGGTAAAGGACTCTGAATATGGAACACCATTCAAAGAATTCTCAGTTGATTTGTACCAAAGAATCAATCCTATGCAAGTAATGCTCAGTGGAACTTATCTACCATTATTGTAATTTATTAAATTTTGTAATGGTTCGTAATAGATTCTACCAAGAGTCAAGTTGGATTCTAATTATAATGAGATTTTCGAATTTCCCAAAAGTTGTGGGAGCGTTGAAATGGTATCCATAGTTTTTTTGAATACCATACGGCGTTAAGATCTAAAAAAAAATGAACAAGAAGTTATTTGGCTTGATAATAGTGGCCGCTTTGACACTATTCCTACTCACCACCTTTGCAGTATGGATGGGTTTGTTGCTAGGTGAGAAATTATATGAACCTATAGAAACCAGCTATACAGAATATCTTAATACCACATGTTTGGTAAATCAGATGAATTTGACCTCCACTAGTTGCTGCTCCAAATCATGTTCGCAATGTAGAGAATGTGATCGGTCTTTGTATCCATCATGCTATAATACCACCTTTTTGGATGTTGTATTTCTTAATCAGTCATCTTCTCCTTGTTGTGATTCTTCTAAATGTTGTAAGAATTGTTGTGAAACATGTAAGAACTGTTGGTGGACAGGAAAATATCAACAATGTTCTAGTTATGAATGCAATTGTAGATGTTGTTCATCTGTCAGCTCTAACTTATGTACCTATGAATGTAATCCATGCTGGAAAATTCACATAACATTCAGCTATTCAACAACTCAAAATGAAACTTTCTCACAGTACGAATATTTTACATGCTCTTCACAAACTTGTGTTGATGAAAAAACAAGCAATTATGCTGTGAATAACACGGTGGTATGCTACTACAGTCCAATTAATCAATATCCATCACTATACAGGTCCTACAGTGAGACCACAACCACCAAGGATACTTACAAGTTTGGAATTATGTATACCTTTGTAGCCTTATTTATTATTTCTTTAGTTGGTTTGATAATCACTATAATTGTGTTGCTTGTTAATTGTTTGAGAAATGTGAGATATTCCAATCCAGTATTTAATGCTGGTCAAAATGAACTACGTTCGAATGAATCTACCCAGTAAACTTATTTAATATCGTCGATTGCTTAAACGAGTTTCATATATAGACACTAAGGACATTAATGAGCAGCCCCGCTAGCTCAGTCGGTAGAGCGTTGGACTTTAAATCCAACGGTCGTGGGTTCGAGCCCCACGTGGGGCGGTTGTTATTTTTTTCATGAAGTTATCAAGGAATGCCGTTAAAAACACAACTTCCATATTTTATATTTTTTCTTTTGCTTCAATTAAGTAAATCTTAAAGAACCCATTTTGATAATTTCATAGCAAGATTATCTCCTTCCAGCACTCAACCCCAATACATAACACAACACGTTAATATCAGCTTCCTTTACAATACAAGTTCTCTCTTCAGTCAAGTAGAGTGTCTCCTCCACTGGAAAGTCTTTTTTAAACTTGTCAAATTATTGTCATCACTCATCAGGTTGTTCCCTTCCACAAGTAAAAAAACATAAAAAATATTTAAAAATGACCACAGGTAGGTTCGTTGCGAAATCTCAACATTCCGCTTACAAGAAATTTAATCAATATCACCTTTGATCATACTATACAATGAATCATGATTATTAATCTAATACTAATAATAACAATATTGTTGATATTTACGTTCTCTTTGGAACTTTACTACTATTGTATTGAATTTTCACCACCCTGTGTTTTACTGTGATGATATGAACAATAATAATAACAATAACAGGAAACGAAAGTATTGATCAAATCCTCAACAAGGATACTGAAGATGAATCTCTCAGAAAATACAAGGAACAATTGTTGGGAGCTGCTGCTAAAGGAATTCCAAAGACTGATGATCCTCGTCGTGTTGTTGTTGAAACTTTTGGATTGAGATTCCCTGATGGTGAACACCCAGACATTATTAGAGAAGTTGACACCAAGGAAAAGGTTGCTACTTTGGAAAACGAACCTATCAATATCAAGGAAGGTGTCAAGTATTTATTCATTGTTACTTATAGAGTACAACACGACATTGTCCCTGCTTTGCACTTTGTTAACACAATCAAGAAGACTATGGTCACTGTCGATCAACAAGTAAGTAATTCAAATTTTGAAACAAATTAGAAATTGAATTAATAATTATATAGAATACTATGATGGGAAGTTATGGTCCTCGTGCTGAACCATACACCTACAAGTCACAACCACAATATGCTCCAAGTGGTATGTTGGCTCGTGGTTCTTTCAAGGCCAACACCAAGTTTGTTGATGATGATGGAAAATGTCACTTGGAAATGAACTACAGTTTGGTCATTAAGAAGGACTGGACTGATTAAACTGTAATAAAATGTAGAGATAGATGTATAGTAACAAATGATTTATTCTATTGCTGCTACTTTTTGGAGGTTGGTTGGATTTTGTTTTTCAATTCTCTAATATTATTCAATAATTTCTCTTGCTCCTTCAGTAAGGCATTGAAATCCTTCACATCTTTCTGAGATCTGTATGAGGAATCACTTAGGAAGCTATTCTGCTTACTAAAGGTATCTTTTGGAACTATTCTGGAGGAAGATTTCATTGTTTGGCTAGTGGAGGAAATGGTTTTTTGTTGAGGTTTAACAGTTTCGATTGATATGGAGCTTTTTGGCCTTTCGGCAAAACTTGAACTAGGTCTCTTACTTGAGTTTGTTGGGGTGGTTGATCTTCTTGTCAATGATGGCGTGGAAGGTCTTTTAATTTCTGGAATTGGTCGAGAGAGGATACTATCTTCTTTAAGGAAAGTTTCTCTCCTCTGTTTCTCATCTCTTATTGCTTTTGCTCTCATGTTCTTGCTCTCTTGAAGCTCCCTTCGCTTATCCTCAATCCTCTTCTTTCGTTTTTCTACTTCCAGTGAGTTTTGCAATTGTGTTAATGTTAAAATCGGATTACTCTCGTAGAGAGGTTTCGTCACAACTCTTTCTGAACTAGTATACACTCTAGGTTTAGGGGGAACAATCCTTTTTGGAGGTGTCGATTCCCTTTTCACTCTATCTTCCAAATAACGTTGTCTCACTTTGAGTCTTTCCACTGTCTTTTCAATTTCCTTCTTGTCTTTAAGAGTAATTGAAGAAAGATCAGAAGGAGGAGTATAAATTGCTTCCTCTGAAATTGTCTTTGAAATTGGAGAAGCTGACCTCACTGACTTTGAGTTTGTAGGAGTGGTTGGCCTATTATGTTGTCCCAATAATTCATTTTCCAATTCCAAATCACGTTTAAACGATGGAGAAGATTTTGCTTTTGATTTGGAAGAACTCGAGGTATGATCTAATGAAAATCTACTAGCTGATGATCCAAATCCAAAACTACCATTCAATGATGACGATGTAGAATTTCTTACCAGAGTTGTGGTTGTATTTCCTTTAAGAAGGTTTGATCGTGAAGAAGAAAAGGAGCTTCGGAATGACGAATTTTCCTTAGGCTGGTGTTGAACAGTCGTACTTGTTCTAAATTCTGCGTTGGTTTTTAAAGGCTTTGATTTTGGTGGTGATAATTTTGTCAATTCATGTTGTTGATTAAAATTGAGTTCTTCATTCTCATCTTTTGATTCCTCATCATTATAAGAATGTTCTATTAAAACAAGTTGATTAAATTCATCATCTGATTCTTCTTCTTGATCAGAATCTTGATGATTTTGAAAATGGAAAGAAGTGTTGGTTTGTATTCTTGAATTTTGATACTCGGAATTTTCCTCAATTTCAATTAAGGAACTACTAATGGTACTTCTTGGACTGCTATCACCAAGTGAGAGTACCTCTGCATTATTTAATGATAATTGTTCTTCTCGTATGCTCGGAGTTGATTGATTTTCCAAAACATTCATCAATACTGATGAAGCTGACAACATTTTCAATTAAATTCTCTGATTCCAACTCTGTTTTCTATTATTTTGTACAAGTTTATTATCTTTTAATCAATATAAAAACCTGCTTTATCTTTAAATTATTACTCGAACTACAATTTTTTGTATTTTTTTATTAAGGAAGTTTCTTTGAATGGATTGAGTCATCAGATGGGTGGGGTTGTGGAGTTTAGTTTGCGACAACATTGCAGAATTGTTGGTGGTTGAATTATTGGATGATTGCTGTTTTAACGGATTTCAAGTGACTTATTGGAGAGGGTTATTTACAAGAGGAGGGTAATCATGAGCTATCAGAATTTACCATAATCCAAAGCTAAAGACGTCTCGGTTGAGTATAGATGATGAGGTGTTTTGATTTGAATCCTCTGGGGTGGGCGTGTCTTCATCTACTTTGTGGATTCCAGAGAGAAAATCTTTTACACTATGAAGTGAGAGTGTTCTCCTGTTATTGTTTGATTTTTCTGATTCACTTGAGGAAGTGCTGCTATCTTGTTGATGTTGTGAACGGTGGTCATCTTTGGAATCTTTGGTTCCAAGAAATATTCCTTTCACTGATTTACCAACACTCAGTAATTGTCTATGTATCTCAATAACTGGATGGATTTTTACACTCCTCTGTTGGCCAAATATATCTTTTTTGAGGTTTAGTAGAGTTCTCACAAGTTTTTCAGAGTCAGGTCTATCTTTAGGTTCTAGAGAGAGCATTGATATGATGAGATTGGCAAATCCTTCATGATATTTGCTACACCGTTTTCTGATCAGCCCGTGGAATTGTTGTTGATCTTTCATGGCCATAATGTATGGTGAAAAATTGAGGATTTCACATCCAACAAGCTCTAGAAAAACTATTCCCATTGACCATATATCAGAGGAGTAAATATAATTCATGAATAAAGATGTAGGGGCTATTGGTTCCTTAGAATCCAACTCTGTTATATCTTTAACACCAATATGACACTCTGGTGATTGATATTTGATAGTACCTGCACTTGAGATTGTATCATTCAAATTTTTAGAGGTTAATGATCTCAAATTATAAATTAAACCAAAATCTCCAATTTTACATTCTTTGAATTTTGAACTGAGTAAAATGTTCTTTGGTTTTATATCTCTGTGAAGAAGCCCATTCAAATGAAGATGATTTAGACCGGCAGACATTTGAATCATCAGAGACAGCAGGTGAGCCTCTTGAATTGTTTGGCCTTGATCTTTGTGTCCATTAATGAATTGTTCTAAATCTCCATCATCCATGTATTCCATTACTAGACAGAGTGTAAATAGTGATGAGAATTCATTGTCTGATTTTGAAAAGTAAATGTCCTGTATAGATATTAATTGAGGATAGCTGATTTTTCTGATTGGCCAAAATTCAACGAGGGCATCATTTGCATTATTGATATCGTCACAATTAATTTTCTTAATACCAACTGTTACTCTATCGGATTTTCTTACAGCTTTGTACACTTTACCAAAAGATCCTCTTCCGACTTCTTCCAGAATTTCATAATGACTCTCTTCATACAGATTTTCACTATTATTTTGTGGTAGATCAAAATTGCTGTCACATATGCTTGTCAGTTTTTCAGATGATGGTTTCTTCTTAAGGCCGGATAATATGAACGAGTCATCAAATGAAATTGTTTCGTAATCATGTAAGCTCTCTAAAGAATTATTTGGTGATATGTGGTGCTTCACACCCTCGAATTTTTGTGGTAATATTAATTTCATTCCTATTGTAACAACTCCTGTTTTATCTTTACCTCGTTTCAGAGATAGTTCAATCATATCCACAGATCTAGATCTAAAATCCATCAATCTGTTAATATCATACACAGCCTCTCCAATAAAGTTAACATGAGGTTTACATTTCATTATATAGTTGTGAAGCATTTCTGAAGTGGCAGAAATGTTATCCAATTGCATAGCAATTTGTGGTAGAATTTTCTTCGACTCCAACGATGAAGAATGTTCAAATACATAATGTGATTCATTACTATTATTACTAGCTGAATTGCAAATGGTCATAACTTGTTGATATTCTGCCTCTGATAATTGGATTGGTAATATAACCTTCTCTCCTTTCCATTTGAATGTAAATCCATCAGAGAGAGGTGATTTTCTAATTCGAGATGAATGGGCTACTACTTGTTTATATTCATCACCTAATAATTCTTCTTGTTCATCACTTCTTTTTACACTAAATGTTAAACAAGTATCAAATATCGAAGCACTAAAGTATTGAGTAAAACTCAAATCACTTGCAAGTGTTACAGTTCCAATACTAAATTCAATTCCAATATGATTCGGAGGTAAAATTAATGGTTGTTTGTTATTTTCCTCGATATCTTCTTCATCAGAATGATTATATTTATCACTAATTAAATTATCATTTTCCGTAATTAAATTATGTAACATTTCACTAAATGATTTCCTTCTCGGATGTTCTTGTTGCTGTACTTTGAGAGTATTGTTATTATTATTCTGTACATTTGATTTTTCCTTGTTTCGATCATTACTATTATTATTATTACTATCGGAAGATGATTGTGGTGGTGTAGTCGTTGGTGTTGGTGAGGAGGTTGATGAACTCTTGTCCAATCCCATAAACGACCTGAATCCACCAAAGAACATTTTTTATTCTTAAAATTAGCTGAGAAATGAACTTGTAGGTTTATCAGAAATGAATTGGATGATCTTGTTTAAATTGGATATATTTCTCTATGCAGTTGATCGAAATGTTCAGGCAACGTTTTCAATTCAATATTGAAAATGAATTACAAAATTCTTTATTATTTATTGATAATTTATTGAGCCGAAAGTTAATGGTTTCGACTGCCTTAGTAGAAGAGTTTATTTGCAACAACATATTGTTCAGTGCTATTTGGTGCATATCCTAGATTACCTCCTTCGAATAAAATTTGGAAAGCAGCAATAGTTGCATCAAAATCAGAATTCAATTCTGAAACAACTTCATGAAATGAAATGCCTGGTTTCTTAGCAACAAGTTCATAGATAGACACTTCCAGAGTTTTTTGTTGTTGAACTTTTGGCACTTTCTTCCCTACAAGTGAACCATATTGAGAATGCAGAGATGCAACAATTACGTCCAATAAGTGAGTGGTAAATTCATTGATATCCATAATTAGTGATAAACCTGTACCAACAATATATCTTGTTCCAGTTCTATTATCAATATTCAAAATACCATAAATTCTCAAAAAGAGTCCATTTTCAATAACACCACCACAAGCTTCAAACTTTTTCTCAGTATCAATTGCGTACAAAATTACGCTCATCCTTCCTGTACCATCATCAAGGAATAAATTTAATTTTCGTTTCTCGGGTTCATTAGTAAATTTTACAATTTGTGCAACAAGAGTAACTTGTTCAATTCTTTTCTTCTTTGTCTTGCAGTCAATGACGAAATGATTGGTTTCTGGCATTTCGGCATGGATTAATTGTCTAATATTTACAGGTGTAATACCTCCTTTCTCGGAAGCACTTTCACTACTATTTACATGTGATGTGTTATGTACCATGGATTGATCTACATCTTCACCACCATGCACATCACTTCCTCTAAAATCATGATCATCCATCTTGATTGCTGGGTATTTTTTTAAATATTTGATGTTCTAAATTTAATGTTTTTCTATTCTTCTAAAAAATAGAAACAAAATTTCTAGTTTTATCTGGAAGACAAAAAACTATTGATTCATTACAGAAAATATGTCAAGTTAAATTAATAGTAATTACAATTAGTTTAATTCTTCTTATGATGAGAATCCTTTTCATATTCAAATTCAACCAATTCATTAGCACTGCAGTACATTTGAATAAAGTTCATCAATTGTTTACCAGCCCATGTTGGAACAAGAAGAGCCAAAGCAATAATCAACCAGAGTTGACTCAATTGATAGAAATGAATGGCATATAAAAAGACATAGAACAATTCATTACCAACACACAAAATAGCCATGAATGTCTTGTTAGTATAATATAAAGCCAATAAGTAACTTCTGTCCCAATCAACATCCTTGTGACTAGCAGTACCAATAACCAAACTGACATACATACGGAACCAATGTGAAACAAAGTCCAAAATATTCAACAAGACAAAATATGGAGTATAATTTGGATAAAAGTTAGAAAGAATGGTAACAAGAGCAGCAGTACTGAAACGATCAGTGACCATATCTAAAACAGCTCCGAATCTAGAACATTGATTATAATGACGAGCAGCAATACCATCCAAACCATCCAAAACAAAACTTGTTGTATAGATAACAATCACAGTTCCTGGATATGATTCATAAATAAAGAAAGATAAAAGTGAAAGGAAAACACGAAGATAACCAATCAAATTTGGAATATAAAAATAAATTTTGTAGGCCTCTGGGTTTCTTGGAGTAACTTTAGTAGCTGCCATCTCTTTCCGAATCAACAAATAAATAATAATAATACTAGAAAAATCCGTTGTTGGATGATGAAAATATTTTTTCTTGTTGAAATTTTAAAAAATTCAAATCCAAATTTTTAAAAACAACGGAAAGTGAATCAAATTAGGCGAACAAAGCGGCACCGTTTTTTAACCCTAATATGTTGAACCAGCATTTAGATTAGGTTCAGTGTTCGTTTCGAATAGATTGGCTCAATTTCCAAGTTTACAATTTTACGGTATTGCTCTATCTCTTACCAAAAGGTTTTATTTATGAAATTAATGTCTATTTTACAGACATAAGAATATTATTTGTCTTTTATTGATTCGTTTTTCTAATAGAGGTTTCCACATTATTCGAAATGATTCACATTTAGAAGCACTGTCACTTGTCAACAATCCAAAAAAAATGAGTTCAAAGGAAATGAAGATTGTCGTCGTTGGTGACGGTGCTGTTGGTAGGTGTTATTTTTACCTAGAATTGGATTTGATAATTATTTCAATATATAGGCAAGACATGTTTACTATGGGTTTATGCTAATAACTCATTCCCAGAGACTTATGTTCCAACTGGTAAGTCTTTCTTATATGATGATAAGATTCGAATAGAAGAATGATTAGTATTTGACAATTATAAAACAACAGTTTCGCTGGATGGTAGAACTGTAAAATTGGAATTATGGGATACTGGTATGTACACAAAGTTTTTTTGATCATTTTACGACGATGTAAATTATAGCTGGTCAGGAAGAGTAAGTTTTCGAATAGTGATGATGACGAGGAATATATATTTTTATTGTATTATTATTATAATGATCGGGTGATGAAACTCTCTTTTTGGAATCAAATATTTGATCAACATGTTGATATGGTGATGAAACATTCATGATGATGGATTCTATTGTTATTATTGTTCTTATTATTATTATATTGGAAAAATAACTAAAGATATGACCGTTTGCGTCCACTCTCATATCCTGGTACACAAGTTTTCTTGATTTGCTTTTCAACAGTTGATGAAACTAGTTATGCTAACATTAGGTAGGTTTTTTATAATGACAAGATGATGACAATAATCTTCTACTACTACTAAACTTTTATTATGATTCACATCAATAATAATAACATTTAAACAACAATTATTAACACAATACTTTAATATAATGATACAAAAACAATTAGAACTAAATGGTATCCAGAAGTTAATCATCACTCTGATGGTGTTCCAATTGTTCTTGTTGGTACAAAAGTTGATTTACGTGAGATGGGTGACAAATCACAAGGAGGTGACAATATTTCACCACAATTGGGTGAAAAACTAAAGGCAGAAATTAAAGCTATCAAATATGTTGAATGTTCTGCCAAGACACAACAAGGTGTTAAAATGGTCTTTGATGAAGCCATTAGAGCTGTTCTTTTCCCAAGAAGTGGATCTGGAAAGAAATCAGGATGTGAATTATTGTAAATTAATTTGCCTTTTTGTAGATAATTGCTATTGTAAAGCAATAATGAATTTTATATATTATATTTAGTATTTGTTTCAATAGGATTGTAATTTTTGATAACCATTTCAGAGAATATGTCTATTTCATCCCAATTTGAGTTTTCGACATTTTCTTCCTCTTGCAGTATCTTTGAAAGATTACTTTTGGAGGTTCTTCTTCTTCTTCTTGTGGTTCTGTATTCACTTGACTCTGTGAAGAAATCTTCTTCGTCATCGTGTTAATCTTCCATACTATCAAATCCAAGACTCTTCTTCTTTGGAGATGGCTGAGGTTGTTTTGAACAATTAAGTATGGATTTATTAGTTGAACCACCAACCAAAACAACATCATCAATTTGTACACTGCATCTGTACCTGTACCTTATCTAAATATTCCCTACTTGAGGATCGTAAACACTTTTTTAGTATTCCAAAAGTTCAAGAAATGCTCAGAATTCTTTAATGGAAGGAATTGTGTAAATCAATCCAGATGAAGCAGTTGTTAATGGTGCTGCAGTTCAAGGTGTGTTTTAATTGGTAAATTCTCTTATCGATGTTACTCATTATGATTAGATGCACCATCTAGAAGAGATTCATTAATACGATTGTTTTGAGATTCCACATTTCTCTTATTGGAAGAATCACTCAATTTTCCACATCTGAAACAAGATTGATAACAAATTTTCAATTCATCCAAACTAAATTCCATATATAACAAGCCACTGACCACAATAAATAAAATAAAATTCAGAATGGCACCAATAATTGGTTCAGTAAATTCAGCTCCAGTGTTCTGAGATTCTTGAACCAGATAAATTATTACCATTAATATAAAACATGGAAATACAATGGAAACAAATATCAAAAAGTTGGCATACTAAAATTGTTAATTATTTCCATATATATATTTAACTCACCCCAGTGTTCCAAATATTAATATCTGATACTTTTTTCATAGCTCTAGCGATAATTAATCCAACAATTAAAAATACTTTTTCATTATTGTTATGATTTACTTTCTAAAAAAGTATTACTTACTAAATATAGATAATAACAACCAAAGTGCAATAAATATTTTGACATATTGAAAAGCAAATGACTGAATAATAGCTATTGATACAATCCCTAATACTGAGAATATAATTGGTATAGCATAAATCAATATACTATAAATGGTTTTTCTCTTATTGACAACGCCAAAACTATTCGTGACCAATTTCCTAACCAGGAGAATAAAGCCAAAAATAAGAAAATATGAAAATAATCTGACACTATTACCACAATGGTTCTCTGGTAATTCTCAAATCTAAGGATGTATCTATACAAATAAGTTCCAAATTCACTACAAATCCTAAAAGTAATATATAAAATAGTAATAATTGGATATAAGGATCTTAATTTGACACACTGAATGAGTTTAGGAATGAAAACTAAGAAGAATGCAATAATTAATTGACCAAATGTCAATATTATTGAAATGATACCAACTGCAAAAGTGAGATATTGCTTATTTGGAGAATAAAAACATTTTTCAAAGAATGCACTGTCATTAATAGAGCAAGCACAAAAGTATGAAAATGGATATCTCAAAATTCCATTCACATTTGATTGATTAAATAAAAAAGGAAATCCAAAAATACTGTCTCCACAATAAAGCAATCTTGTTGGAAAATAATTAATCATCTCATGTAACATAACCAAATTAGGATTACATTCTTCTCGTTTCACCATTTTCCTATAAATTAAACTGTTATTTCCACAATATTGACATGCATTAATCCATTCCTCTGCTGAACTATCCAATCTTCTCATCATATCAAGAGTAGCAGCATTTGCATTACACAACACTTCAAAGCAAGTTTGATTTAAAGTTTTTTCTAATTTTCCAATTTTTTCACAAATATTAATTCTCGGAGATTGATAAATTAATTTGGTTGATTCGGAATCAATGGTTGGTCCTTTGGTTATTACTAGAGAGACATTGCTGGTGTATGAAACATCGAGACAATTGAAATTATTTGGAAGAAACTGATCTAAATCATATTTCGGAAAGAGAAACATTCGCCAAACGTTTTCAATTGTGCAGTTGGAGAAGAATACTTTCTCTGAACCATGGACTGTCAGATGGCAGGAAATGAGAAGGAATGCCGAGAGGATAAAGAGATACCTTGTTGACATTTTTTTACTTTGAGCTTTTCAAACTCCGAACTAATTTGAATTAGTTAGAAAAGAGATGGAAGATAAATAGATTCATATTATTTCTTATTCTTAAATTCGGAAAGAATATGACAAAATATCCTCAGCAGCTTGAGGTCTTTAATTTTTGATATCCATTTCAGAGAACATGTCTATTTCATCCCAATTTGAGTTTTCGACATTTTCTTCCTCTTGCAGTATCTTTGAAAGATTACTTTCTTTTGGAGGTTCTTCTTCTTGTGGTGCAGTTGGCAGAGTTGGTTCTGGTTTCACTTGACTCTGTGTAATCTTTGATTTTGGAGGTTTTCTTTTACCACCTCTTGATGATGGGCTAGCTGTTGTTTTTGTTGTTCCAGCAGTTGGTTTTGGTGAAGTTTGGACAGTTTTAGGTGTGCTTTCTTGTTCCTTTGAGAAATCTTTGAAGAAATCTTCTTCCTCATCGTGTGGTGTGTATGAATCATCTTCCATACTATCAAATCCAAGACCCTTCTTCTTCTTTTGGGAGGAGCTGGCTGAACTTGGAGATGGTTGAGGGTTGTTTTGCACAATTGTTGTTTCTTGTGGAATAGCTTTAACTGTTTCAACAACTTGAACAGACTTTTCTTCATCATCTGACCAATTCTTCCATTCCTCGTCTTCGCTGTGGGCTGGACTAGAATGGGATTGAGTCTGTTGAGCTACAGCTTCAATAGACTTGTTGGATGCTGTTTTGATTAATTGTAGTCTTGATTGTTGTTGAGATTCTACTTGAGCTTCAGGTGTCTTCTCTTGTGGTTGAGGATTGAATTCTTTCTTGACAACTGCTGGGGAAGACGGTGGAGTATTTTCAGTAGAACGTCCACCTTCATCTATTGAAGATTTTGATTGTTGATCACTTTCAGAGAATTGGATTACATGTTTTGGAGATTGACCAGAGAAGATTTCAACTCGAACAAGTTCTTTTTGAGATTGTGGAGGGAAGAATGGTGTAACATTTGTAATACCATCATTTGCTGAGGTAATCATTCCTAAATTACATCGGGAAAGATCAGATTCTGACAAGTACTCTAATGCAACTTTCATTACTTGGGTAGCTTTTGATCTGACTTGTTCCTTTTCATGGAGAGTTAATGGAAGTACAGGTTTCATTACATAGGTCATGAGTTCTCTTGGATCAAATCTCGACATGTGAATTAAAATTACATTCAAAGCGTGTACTTTGAGTTCTGAAATATCCTTATCAAACAAGTTAGAGTGTAAAGCTGTTAAAATTATTCCCTTATTGGCTCCAGGTAAATTCCATAATTCCAAAAGGCATAAAAGAGCATGAGATCTCAAAGCAATAACACTTTCAATGGCTTTTTCCTTATCAACTTCTTGGCCAATTCTAGGGAATGAGTTTTGTACAGCATAATGATGAAGGGAAGGAAGGAATTGATTATTAATAATTTCTATTCCAGTGGTGGATTGAGTAGATTGATCAAGTTTGGAAAGGTACTTGGAGAAGGCTACACAGGCATTCATAGTGAACATGACAAGTTCATTACTAGAGTCTTTGATGGCCTTCATTATTTCTGGAATAACTTCTGAAATGGCTACACTAGGAGGAATTTGATTTTGATAATATTCCAAGGTTTGAAGTATCCTAATTCTTAAACTATAATTCTTACTAATATAACATTTACGAATAAAAGTAAGAATGTGCTCATCGTAATCCTTGCCAGATAAGATACCATCAATTCCTCTCTTGGATGACTCTTTAGCTGAGAACAAGTGAGCCAAAAAGGTACCTGAGGCAGGCTCTGTAACGAACGGAAGAGTTGTCATTCTTGGCAAAATTCTCTTTTTAAAAAGTGAAAGAGACAATTTGTTAACTTGGCTCTTGAGTTCCTTAAAGAAAGATTCCTTTTCAGATGCCTTTTTCAATCTCATATCATCAAAGAATAGCATAATGCTACAGAGTGGATCTTGTTCAAAAAGTTTCAGTTTTAAAAAGCTGGCAAAGGTAGCTCTTGATTGAGGTTCACTTTCAAGTGCCTTTGACATCCAAAATTTGATGGCTGGTAATTTCAAAAAAGATTGATAGTTAACTTCGTTAGGAACGTTATTCTTCTTGCAGCTTTCTTCAATTTCTGCGAATATCTTGGATACTAATTTTTCAAAAGCATATACATCTCTACATGTACTTGTATATTTTTGGAATTTCTTCATTCCTTCTTCTGGAGTAATAGTTTCAGAGTATCTAATTTCCTTAGTATTTTCGTAAAAATCCTTATCAATATTACTAAATTCCATAGCAAATTGGAAATCACCAAGCATCCACCTCATTTGTTTATCTTTTGTCACATAAACAGAATCCAAATGAACATTATTAAATGTAATTTGGCATTGATCGTTCAAAAAATTGAGAGCACTCTGAAAAAGATGTGAGATGACTATTCAAACTAAAATACTCACAGATATTTGAAGTAATCCCAACAAAATTTCCGACATTTCCAATGATGGCAAAACAGATCTGAGGGGTACAACAGGCTCTGTAGCTATATAAAAGTGTGAATTATTCAACTCAATGTCATCAACATATTTCAAAATTGATGGATGTCTAAGAGTTTTTAAAAACTTCATTCCTCTTCTAGCACACTCAATAATTGTTTTTGCAGGTTCCTCATCCAATGGTGAAATTTTAGTTTTTGGCTTTTCCGCAGTTTGATTATCATTTTCATTCTTTTGTTGTCTCAAAATCTTTGGTAAATCTTTAGCTTGTTTATCCGTTAATTCAAATTCAAAAACAGAAACATTTCTATTATCACTTTGAACATTCTTCTGAAAAACACCATCATATAATTTCCAAAATTTAAATCTCTTATCCGTATCAACCAATGGAACTGGTTGGAGGGATGAAAACTTTTGTGAGACGTTAGAATTTCCCATCTTGTTGATTGTGATGATGAAAAAAGCCTTCGGAAAAGTAAGCTTTCACCTTGTTGGTGTTTTATTTTTTTAAATAATAATAAAATTAATCGTTGTTACAGTATGATGTAATATTGCTTCTAATTAGAAGGTTACAGTTATTAGAAATGTTGTTGTTTGATTGTAAAATAATAATCAAAATACTATAGTAATTTTAATTAAATATATTAAATTATTAAAAAATTTGTCGCAATATTAAATTGGATCCATGAACAAGCCTTCCTTGTTGCAAATTTTGTTCAAACGTCATTCGGTGGGAACTCTCAAACCAACCCGTTCGTTGTTGGATCAGTGGATTGGAAAATTCTCTGAAAAGATTCATGATAAAGTTTGGAATCAATGGTTTACAGTTTCATCAATTTACAAGACACAATTAATGTTCGGAAATGTTGAATCTCTTGAGGATGGAAAATATGAGAAGCAAGTTATGAAGGAAAGATTATTATTCTATCAAAAACAAAAACGATTATTATTAAAGAAGGCTAAGGAAAGATATCAGGAACAACTTTTGATGGATGAGCTAGCTGTTCTCAATGCAGATATATTTGATGAAATTGATAGAAAATATAGAAAGAAAACTCTTGGTGATAGAGTTGAATTTTGGAAGTTGTTTTTCAAGTACTTGTTCACAAAGAAGGAGAAACCATTATTATTGCTTTCCGATGTCAAGGATTATGATAAATATGCAGAGGAATTCAAGATTAAATCATCATAACAATTTAATTTGTGTTTTGGAATGAAAAGAATAATTCAGATTGAGTGTAATAACTAAAGGAGAAAGAGAAGAACATGTTTTATGAAGCAGTTTCTATGGTCAAATCAATAAAAAAGGAAGATCTATCATTGAGCAAGTTCTTAAAGTTATCATTGAGTTTTTTCTTTTTAGACGAGTTCTTTTTTGCCATACTAACCAATGAAAAGCCATGTCCATATTTCACATCTATAAAGTTGAATCTTTCCAACAGTTCACTCAAATATTCATGTACTGTTGAGCTATTGTATTTTGGCTCTTTTAGACCTAACTGATTATTTTGGTTAGCTCCACAACAATAAATCTTATTATTCTGTTTATCAATCTCAAAATATGATAAATAGGAAGGTAGAATCTCAAAGGTAGATTCTTTAAATTGACTTAAATCAGTTGAATAACCATGACTATAATAAGATTTTGCGGTTCCATCCTTCAAGTTCTTGATTTTAAAGCAACTGGCTGAAATTAGATCATAAAATACATAATTTGGAGAATTCAATGTTTCTATCCAAGCAGAACCAGAATAAATAAATATTCTTCCATTTTTAGTGGTAAAGGCAAATGAATCCATTGATCCAAGCGCAATTTCTGAAATTTCAGAATATCCAAATCGTTGTAAAACATCAAATTCCTGTATTCTACCCTCGCAATTCAAAACAATAAACCTCTTATCAATTACAGTCAATATAGTATTTTCAAAAGTCTCTAAATGTGTGAATTTTTCTTGACCAGGTTTTAAACTCAGTTCCTTGAATGGAATAAACCATGATGATTTAATGGTTTTCCCTTTTCCACAATCATATTCTCCAGATATCATAATTTTTTTCCAATCATTGCAAATAAGTACTGAATGATTTCTTCCACAAGCAAACTCATTCACACAAAACGTTTTCACAACTACTTGTTCACACTTTTCCTTTTTTTTCTTTCTATTCTTATCTGGATTCAATCTTTCCTCCTTTCTTTTATCTTTCCTCCTCTCCTTCTTATTCTTAATTTCATATGAAACATTACTTTTCGAAACTCTTGTATTCAAATTATCCTCCATAATCTCACCAATATCAAATAGACATGGATTCCATGCCGAGACGTTTTTAGCCTTTGAAGAACATGCACATTGTCCCTTGGAATTTCCTCCGAATGAAAATAATTCACCAAATTTTGCTAATTTAATAATCATCATTCATCATTTAATTGTATACTAACATTTCATCATTATGTGATTAACTCCACATTTGACATCAAAAATAATTATATCCGATGGTAGACTTGGTAATTTACAAAAACTTGTAGAATGCCATACTTGACTATTGTGACCACTTATCTTTTGATGATTTAGTATAAATTAAATTGTTGTTGTGGTATATATTTCTACCTACATAGAAAGCAAGCTCTTCCCCTTCATTACTTGTTGACATTTTTTTCAGTTCCAAAATTGAATTTTTATTATTATCTTGTTGTAAAGTTAAGAATACAAATAATGAAGGATGCATTGACTATGGTAATGTAAAAGTATCATCCAAAATGCTAATGAAACATAAAAAAGGAGGAACTCCATATGAATAGAATGTATTGTTGCTATAAAGAAGTTATTTTCATCATGAATAACATCCCGTGTAGTCCAATGGCTAGGATACCTGGCTTTCACCCAGGAGGTCCGGGTTCAATTACCGGCATGGGAGGATAATTTTAAACTTTTGGAAATCAATCCTCAAGGAATCCGCTTGTTGATGACTTTATTAAGGGTGATGATTCATCAAAGCAGAATCTTATAAACTAAGAATTTACTCCATTAATGTTTAAATATTGGATTCAAATACTCGTCTCTTCTCTAGTTTTGCCTTTCCGAATTCAATCACATATCCCACAGATTTAATCTGATTCAACAACAACAAGACAAACGACATTGAATTCAAAATAAGATGGGAGGTGCCAGCAAAAGGACCAAGATAAAAACAAGAATGCACAAAAGCAACAAAATTAACAAGGCTGTACATAAACATTCCAAGTGGATCTCTGGTTGCCATCGAATAAAAACCACATGCAACTCCAGCCATAGATAACAAGAGGATCCATACCGGTTGGGAGGTGTTAAACAAAAACAATACTGACAATACAAAAATTAAGAACAGTTGGAATGAAAACATATTTGCCAAGTTTGCCAAATTAGCTGGTCTGTTGTATTGCTTTTTCTGTACCACTTCAATAAATTGTTCAATGTACTTTGCGAACATATCATAGAGTGGAGTTTCGCTGTGGTTAGTGGTATTGTTATTCATTTCTCCAATAGGTGCTGAAGGTGATGCTTCCAATGTTTGATGAGCTTCGGAATTGTTCATTTGTTTTTTAATAGAGATGTGTTCTTTACTGCAACGTGTTTTTTATGTGACATAATTATATCTTCCTTTTCAAAAGTCTCCGCTTCACTAAATTACAGTTGCTTTTCAAGCTTATTCGTCATGTCAACTATTTTCTTAAGCTTAACATTCTCTGGTTGTGTTATATTATTGTAACGTGGTAATGAAAGCTAGTCTATTGCTCATTCATATCCTGTGTTTAGCTGTTTATTAGAGAGTCAACCAATTCCTTAATAGCTTCAATGCTACCAAGTTATCGTTGATGATATATTAGAACACGATTAGTTTTTGAACAAAACACGTGTTTCTGAAATTGGAACAAAACGTGTTATTGGGTTCTTTAAAGTTCAACAGCAGCAATTTTGATTTCAACAACAATAAAAAATGTCACAAGAACTTGTAGCCTTGGAAGCAGCCTATCAATACATCTATTTATTCGGAGGAGGTATTTTAGCCTTCATTGTATTGAGAATTATATTGAATTGTATAATAACAGTCTCAACGAATGAAGTTGTTCTAGTTGAATATTTGGGAAAGTATTCGAGAACATTAACGAGTGGTTTTCATATTCTTCTTCCGTTTGTAGAATCAGTGAAGGAAGTAACTTGGATAAGAACCATTGAAGATACTCTAACAAGAAGAACTAAATTGAGTACAGTTAGAACAGGTAGAATTTCAACATCAGAAGTAATGTTTGATTTTCCTGCATTGGATGTCAGTACAAAGGATAGAATTATTGCCAAAGTCAATGGTATTATGTTTTTCAAAATTGTTAATCCATATAAGGCAGTTTATGAAATTTCTGATTTGTATCAATCGATGGAACAATTAGTTTATACTTCAATGAGAGATGCCATTTCAAAGATTACACTCGATGAAGCTATTGAAGGTAAATCTACAATCAAAGCTTCTATTCATGAAGATTTTAAAGGATTGGAAAATTCTTGGGGAGTTAAATTGACCAAATTTGATATTCAATCAATTGAAGCTCCAGAATCTATTCAAAAGAGTATTGAGAAATTAGTTTCAGCCCAAAGAGAAGCCCAAGCCGAATTGGAAAAAACACGTGCCTTACAAGAAGCTAAAAAGCTCAAAATTCAAACAGAACAAGAAATTCAATTACTGGAATGTGACGCCAAGAATAAGCGAAACATTATGGAAGCCAACACTGAAGCACAAGTTTTGAAAGCAAAGGCAGAATCAGAAGCTATGAATATTGAAAAGATGGCAAAAGCTGAAGCTATCTATTTGGAAAAAATTCTTTCAGTTAAAGGTATTTCACAAGAATATTTACTTCAAAAGGAATACACCAAGTCAATTGAGCATTTAGCAAAGTCAGGAAATAGAACATTTATAATTCCATTCGAAAGTGCAAAATATTTTGGCATGAACAATGTTTCCTCTCTTCAAGAAGTTCAACAATAACTTTCATATTCTCTTTAATAATACTATTGGACTGCGTTTGTTTCTCAAGAGGTTATTTCTATCTTTGAATATTTAATTGTTGGTATAAACTAAATATTGTAGTTGTTTTGTAACATTAAATACAATTGTGGCCCAAAGTACCATGTATTGGTGAACTTGGTTGAAATTATAGAAAAGCATCTTGTTTAGAAATATTCGAAATTAACCTAAAACCATACATCCTTACTCAAAAGGAGAGACATTGAAAAATAAACAAGGGGTTTGGTTACTTGTTAAAAACATGGTTCGATATAGTTGACCACCACAACATGGCACATAATTTCGAAAGAACAGAAGAAACCATCTCTTTAAAAAACAAACAAGATGCCAGAAGTAATTACCAGCAGCACTGTTGGTAGAACAGCTTTCGGTCCCAACCTTTCCTTGTTGAAGGTAAGTTATTACTCATTTACATCTCGCAGTAATTTTTTTTTGACTTTCTAATAACAAACAAACTAAGAACTTCAAAATGAACATGTTGAAAATAATATATAGGGTGGTACAATCTCTCAAACAATTGTTGGTTTAATAGTTTCTGCTTCTGTTGTTGCCTCTCTCGTTGTTACCATTGTAATGATTAGTGTTGGTGCAGGTGTTCAAAATCCAACATTGAAACCAGACTATTATGAACTTTACAAAAAGACACCATCAAAACTCTATCCTCTTCTCAATGATATTGATCCAAGAGGTGGTAATTTGACAATTTTAAATGTTACTCAACCATTACATGGTAAAGCTGTGTTATCTTCTGCTGGCATGGTTATTTATACAAGTATTGGTTCTTATGCTGGTAATGATACTTTCGAATATTCGGTTACTAATGGATGGACAACTGCGACTGAACATGTTTATCTTAGTATTTTGAATCGTGCTCCAGAAGTAGTTGACATGACATATACTGTTAATAAGAATTCAAAGAAAAATTCATTTGATTTATTTGGATATGAAAGTGAAATGGGTGCTAAAATTAAGGATATTGACGGTGATGATTTATCTATTACTGACATTATTCTAGTTTCTCCTAATGTTGGTAGTTTAATCTCATTCGATCAAAATTACTTGTACTATACTCCTGCTTATGGTTTTAATAATATTGAATTACTTAACTATACAATCTCAGATGGTTATGCCAATGTTTCAGGTGTCATTACTATTAATGTTGCCAATGATAAACCAACAGCTGAACCTGACACTTATACCATTACAAAGAATGCTTTGGGTACTTTTAATATTCTAGATAATGATTTTGATATTAATGGTGATAACATTTCAATTACCACTGCTGGTTTAGGTTCATCTGGTGTTGTTTTAATTTCCTCTGATAATTCAAATATCGAATATATTCCAAAGCCATTTGTAGCTCCATATACTGATGCTTTTGAATATGAAATCACTGATGGAGCTTTGACAAGTTCTAGTTATGTTTTTGTAAAGATTGTCAATTCTCCTCCAACTGTTTCTGATAAGGTTTTCAATGTTGCAAAGAATTCAAAGAATAATCTTTTAGATTTGACATTCTCTGATCCAGATGTACTTGATACTGTTACCTTGACAGCTGTTAGTAAGCTTGCTCGTGGTAATTCCTCATTGTCTGTTACTAGCTCAATGGCATCTGTTTATTATCCAACAGGTGACTTTTTACAAGTTAAGAAGAATTTGTACTCTCTTGTTTATACACCAGATCAAGGTGTTATTTATACTGATTCCTTTAAGGTCAAAGTTAGTGATGGTGTGGATGTTGCTTATGCCACCATTACTATTAATGTAGTTCCTTCTCCTCCTGTTCCTGTTAATGATACTGTCACTTGTCAAAAGAATGGACAAGTCTCTCTTGATGTTATCAGTAATGATTATAGTGCTTCTGGTGATGTTTTGAAATTGAATTTTGCATCATCTACTTCCAATTTTGGTGGTAAACTTGTTAAGATTGATGATAATAATGTAAAATATGAGCCAGCTAAAGGATTCCTTGGTCAAGATGAAGCTCAATACATTGTTATTAACACTAACACTGATGGATCTAGTGAAGGTACTTTCAATAGAGAGGGATATGTTCTTGTTAATGTTGTGAACTCACCTCCAGTTGCTGTTCCATTAACTTTGACAGTTTCAAAGGGTTTGACAAGTGCTCTTAATTTATTAAGAGATAGTTATGATCCAAATGGTGATTCTATTAATTATAATAGTATTGCTAAGAGTACTTATGGAGTTTCATTGTCCTTCACTTCTGGTAATGCAAATGTTAATTATGCTGCCTTGTCATCTGTCTACGTTGATTATGTTGACTTTACTGTTGTTGATATTGATGGAGCTATTTCACAAGTTGCTACAGCTACCATTAACGTTGTTAATGATGCTCCTGTTCCAGTTGATGATACTGCTGCTGTTTCTTGGAATAGAAGTATTGTCATTGATGTTTTGGCAAATGACAAGGATGTTAATGGTGATTCTCTAAGTGTTAAGAGTGTTAGTTATACTTCTAATAATGGTGCAACTGTTACTGTTCATCAAGGTGGTAAAACTGTTCTCTACACTCCAAAGGATGGATTTGTAGGAAATGATACCTTCTCCTATGTTTGTTTTGATGGAATTGATTCATCTGTCACTTCTGGATTGGTGACAGTTGTTGTTAGTAATACTGCTCCATCTACTTCTCCAGTTACTGTTAGTGTTCATTGGAGAGATTCTTCAGTTATTATTCCAGTATTGACCTATGCCAGTGATATTGATGGTGATTCTCTTCATGTTGAATCTTTCACACAAGGATCAAAGGGATCTGTTTCACGTGTTACACTTACTGATGGTACAGATGGTTTGCAATTTACTACTTCTGGGTCAAATAACTATGTTGGAAGTGATTCTTTTACTTTTGTTGTTAGTGATTATGGTAAATCAAGTGTTGGAAGTGTCAACATTCAAATTACTGACACTGCTCCTGTTGCCAATGCTGATTCATTCTCAATGCATTGGAGATCAACTGATAATGTTTTATCTGTTCTTGCTAATGATGTCGATGCTAATATTGATCCAATTACTGTCAAATCATTTACTAAACCACAAGGTTTTACTGGAACACTTGTCAATGTTAATTCTCATTTGACATTTACACCAAGTGCTTCAAGTGTTGGTACTCAAACATTTACTTACACTGCTACTGATGGTCCATCAACAAGTAATGATGCTACTGTCACATTAACTGTTACCAATAAGGATATTCCACAAGATAAGACAATTTCCAAGACTGTTCACTGGTCAACTCAATCAACTGGTACTACTATTACCATTTTCTCAAGTGCCAATCCAGTTGATACTGATGGTGATTCATTGAGTATTTCTTCTACTCTTGTTTCTCCTTCAAGTGGTTCAATTACAATTTCCAATTCTGATATTCCAAGTGTTGTTTACAAACAAAATACTGGATTCCTTGGAACTGATACTTTCAAGATTCAAATCTCTGATGGTGCTGCTACTGCTATTGTTACCATTTCTGTTACTGTTTATGATAATGCTCCATTGTCTAATGATATTTCTGAAAATAGACATTTTACTGAAGTTAGTAATGGATATACTAAGAATGCAATTTCATTCTTCAATGTTACTGATATCGATTCTCAAGATAGTGTCACTGTTAAGGATGCTACTGTTGGATCTTGTGGTTCTGTCTCAAAGACTTCTTCAACTGTCACATTCACAAGTAATAAGGGAAGTGTTGGTGTTTGTACTGTAACTATCACATTTACTGATGGTCTATTGAATTCTGTATCCAAGTGGAATGTCAATGTTCAAAATCAAGATCCTTCTGCCGCACCAATTAGCACTACCGTTCACTGGAGTAAGAGTCAAGCTATTATTGACATTATGTCAACTTTGTCTGATGCTGATAATGATGCCTTGTCTTATTCAGTTTCATCTTATGATTCCACATTCGGTAGCCCATCTATCAATTCTGATAAGGCTCTCGTATGGACTCTTCCACAAACACCAAAATTAGGAACAACTCAAATTGTAATTTCATTCACAGATGGATGGGTCAGTAAGACTGCTTCTTATCCATTGATTGTTCAAAACGTTGCACCAACTGCAGTTGCAAAGACAATTTCATCAAAGTGGTCTGCATGTCTTTCTGGTATTACTATTGATATTTTGAGTGAATGCTCAGATAATGACGGAGATAGTTTGTCATTTGACAGTACTACGCCAATTGTTACTGCTCCAGCTCAAGGAAGTGCTTCAATTGTTTCTTCAAAGGT
The DNA here is from genome assembly GCF_000004985.1 of Naegleria gruberi. Classification (NCBI taxonomy): domain Eukaryota; phylum Heterolobosea; class Eutetramitea; order Acrasida; family Naegleriidae; genus Naegleria; species Naegleria gruberi. The sequence continues at coordinate 289,103 of NW_003163272.1, forward strand.
TTATTACAAACAATCAACTGCTTCTGTTGGTTCTTATTCCATTACTTACAAGATTACTGATGGTATTCAAACTTCATCAAACTCTATTACTGTCAATTGTGAAGATAATGCTCCTGTTGCTAATGCTGATTCAATTACTGTTAATTGGAATACCTCTGATGTCGATATTACTATTTTGTCTAACGATATTGATTCAGATAATGATATTCTTTCTGTCACTAATCTTTCAGCTGTCAGTGAAGGTTCTTTAACTAATTTAGGTACTTTTGTTAAATATACTTTGAAGAAACCACCAACCCTTTCTGACAAGACATTCACCTATAAGGCATTCGACGGAGCTCTCTATTCCTCTGCTGCAACTGTCACTGTCAAAGTTGTCAATGCCAACAAGCCACAAATTAGTGATCAAAGTACAACTGCTCACTGGAGAACTGTCAAGGATGGTGTTTCATACACTGTCTATGATACTCTTACCGATGCTGATGGTGATTATTATTCACTTTCATTTGGTAGTGGTTCAAGTGCTTATTGTTCACTTATTGACCTTTCGAATGGTATTAAGGGTGTTAAATATACTAGAAATGCATTCGATTCCACTGATTCTTGTAAAGTAGTTCTCTCTGATGGATTCAGTACAAGTGCTGCCACATTAACAACCAACTCTTACAATAATGTTCCAGTTGCTGCCAACTTTACTTTAGATTATTCTGGTGGTAATATTCAATATGGTATTTCAATTGATGTTTTGTCATCTGCTACAGATGCTGATATTCAAGATGTTCCATTCCTTTCCATTTTAAGTGTTGGAAATTCCAAATTATATGGTAGTGAAGCTGCAAATATTGTAAATGGACAAGTTTTCTATTTCCCAGATCAATCATTAGTTAAAGCATTGGGTACTGATACTGTTGCTTATACTATTAGTGATGGTTTATCAACATCTATTGGTTATCTCACTATTAACATCAAGTCAACTTCTCCATCCAGTACTGAACAATATTACAATGTTCATTTTAGATATTCAAGTGTTGGTTATGTTTTCACACCATTGACAAAGATTGCAGATGCCACTAAACTTGATACTACTGTTGTTCAAGGAAGTGAACCAAATCAAGGTGGTTCAGTTGTTGTTTCTAGTGTTGATGAAAAGACAGTTACTTACAAACCATCTGGTTCCTATTTAGGTAATGAAATTTTCAAGTTAAAGTATTATACTGCTAGTGGTAGTAGTGATATTACTTTTACAATGAATATTTATGATACTGCTCCAATTGCTCAATCACTTTCTGGTTCAGTTCATTTTGGTAAATCAACAACATTCAATTTAACTGCTTCAACTTCAGATGCTGATCCATTGGATGTCAATAATTTGTCATTCTCAATTACTGGTCAACCATCTCAAGGATCTTTGAGTGTTTCATCAAATATTGCCACTTATACTGCATCATCAACTGTTGGAACCTATTCTGGTATTTACAGAGTTTCAGATTCTATGAAATCTTCTACTGGTTCTATTACTTTGACTGTAACTAATACTGTTCCTACTTCACAAACTAAAACCATTTCAGTTCCTTGGAGAACTTTCAAGGCAGGTTTTAATATTGATGTCTTGAATTTAGCACCAGCTGATTTTGATAATGATGGAGATGAGTTGAGTTTGGTTTCAATTGCTCTTCAACCATCAGTTGGTTCAGTAACTAAATTGGATAGTAAGAGAGTTAGTATTGTTGGTTCAGGAAACTTTGTTGGTTCACTTACATTCAAATACATTGTTAGTGATGGTGCCTCAAATGGTCAAGTCACAACCACAGTTAACTTGAATGTTTACAACACTGCTCCAGTTGGTATTCCAGATAAGCTCTCTACCCACTGGAATGTTGCCTCAAAGACATTGAATGTTATTGCCAATGACACTGATGCTGAATCAGATCCTTTAACTGTCACATCCGTTTATGGATCTTTAGCTTCAACTGCTCCAACTTTCACTTCTGATAGTATTGTCTATTATCCAAAGAATGCTCCATCAACAGATACAGTTTATTATACAGTTTCTGATAATGTTGCTACATCTATTTCATATGTCACTGTTACTGTAACTAACACTGCTCCAACTACAACTTCTCAATCATTTGTTGGTTCTTGGTCTTCAGCTAAGAATGGTTTAACATTTGACGTTGTTTCTACTTCTTCTGATGCTAATGGAGATTCATTGTCATTGCAATCATGCTCTTCATCAGTTACTTCCTCTCAAGGTAATGTCACTTGTTCTGGAAATGTCAAATTCACTCCAGCCAGTGGTTTCGTTGGTAGTATCAACCCAATCAGTTATATTATCACTGATGGTAGAGACACTGTCACTGGTACTGTTTCCATTACAATTTTGAATAATGCTCCTACTGCTAATACTACAAATACTTTCAGATATCATTGGAGAAGTGTTTTGAGTAATACTGTTATTGATCTTTCTTCATATCTCAAAGATGCTGATGGTGATGCTGTTACTTTGACAGCTGTCACAAAGACACTTGTTGGTGTTGCTTCTCTTGGATCAGGAAATACCATTAACTATAAGGTTAATAGTGCTTACACTGGTACTGATTCAGTCACTGTCTCATTCACTGATGGATGGTCAACTTCAAGTGCCACTTTCAATATTGTAATTTACAATAACGCTCCTGTTGCTCAAAATATCATTACTTCAACTCACTTGGCAACTTTGAACATTCCTGTGATTGGATCTGGTTCAAATCAACCAACAGATGCTGATGGAAGTGTTGATCTTAATAATTTAGTCATTTCTTCATTCTCAAATCCATCAGTTGGAAGTGTTTCTTTGAGTGGTGATAAGAAATCATTCACATTCACTAACGTTGCTGGAAATGTTGCCACTCAAACATTTACCTATGTCGTTTCAGATGGAAAGGATACTTCTGCATCAAAGACTGTTACAATTTCCATTACAAACAATGCACCATCTGCAACTCCAATTACCATTTCTAAACATTGGGCTACAGTACAAGGTGGATTAGATATTAATTTATTGTCTGTTGTAACTGATTCTGATGGTGATTCTCTTTCAATTACTTCATTCACTCAAACAAATAATGGAGCTGTTTCTTCAATCAATTCAACATCTGTCAAGTATATTCCAACACCATTGACTGCTGGTTTCACAACTTCATTCACCTATTCAGTTTATGATGGTTATACTACAATTTCAAATACTGTTACAATTTCAATTACCAATACACCACCTGTTGCAGTTGATGATACCATCACTGTTCACTGGACCAATAATACATTGTATTTGAAACCAGTTGTGAATGATTATGATTTGGATAATGATTACATTTATATTAACAAATTGTATCCATCTCAATTTATGAATGCCTATGCATCAATGGGTAATTATATCATCATTTCAAAGGGAACAACTATTGTTAATAACTTTGCAAGTGTTGTCGTTCCTGGAAGCGTTGCAACTGCTGGATTTGTTAATCAAGTTCTTCAACCAACTGGCTCACTAAATGTTAATAATGCTGCTCAACTTGCCATTGTTAATGCTGCTACTAATTTGTATCAATCATTGAGTTTATATACTTGTACTGCTTCATTAGATCAATCATTCCCATCTTCAAATGTTTTGAGTTTCTCACCTGGTGTCTATTGTTTCCCACAAGGTTTATCTGGTTCTGGTACCATCTTGTTGAGTGGTTCAGGTCTTTACATTTTCAGTATTTCCACTAATTTGAATGCTAACTTCCAATGGTCATTCACAAATGGAGCTAGTGCTTCAAATGTTTATTGGTTGGTTGGTGCTGCTGGTATTTCAGGAACTTTCTATGGTCATGTTTTGAGTAATGGTCAACTCAATTTCAATAATGTTGTTCAAAATGGTGTTATTATGAGTTTAGGATCAAATTCAATGAGTTTGAATAGTGTTACTTTTGGTTCCGTTGTTATTCCAACTGGACAAACTGCCTTGGAATTACAATCTGACAAGTTGACTGTCTATTATAAGAATACTTTCATTAATGGACCAGCAACTGACTCATTCCAATACACAATTACTGATCAAATTGCCACTTCTAATGTTGCTATTGTCAAATTGGTCTTTACCAATACTGCTCCAGTTGCCACTTCATTCTCAGCTGGTAAAGTTACATGGAAAAATACCTTAACAACTGCAAGTGTTGTTTCCAAGTATTGTTCTGATGCTGATAAGGATTCATTGAGTTTATTCGGAGTTACTCAAGGTAAATACGGAACTACTACAGTTACCGATTCTACAAGTGGTACCATTGTTTATACACCAAGTAGTTCAATTTCCTATACCTCTGTTGATTCCAATGGAGCTAGTTATGTAACTGATCAAATTACTTTTGGATGTTATGATGGAGCTCAAGTTACATATAACACATTCTCTGTTGTCGTTTACAATACAGCTCCAAAGAGTGCTTCTAAATCACTTAGTGTTCAAAGAGATACTTCAAATCCAACTGTTACATTGAATGATTTGTTGGTTGGTGCTACAGATGCTGAGGGTGATTCAATTTCTGTATCAAGTGTTTCAATGATTTCACAAAATACTGGTGCTTCTGTCTTGTTATCATCCAATACTGCTAAACTCACTTACATAACTTCATATTTAGGTTCAATTGTCTTTTCATTCACTTTAACTGATGGTCAATTGAGTTCAACTTATAATTATAATGTCACTATTACTGGTGCTCCATTCTATTGTGTTGATTATACCATTAGTACTACCAAAGATTCCTCTGCTGTCACTTTCGAAACTGATTTAAAGTCTAAATTGTCAAGCTATTGTGTTAATGATGTTTGTACTTTGGCTCTTGCTTCAACTGCATCACTCAATGGAGTTGGTTCAATTGCTGCCAATGGTAATAACTTGTTGACATATACTCAAAATTCCAAGTCATCATCAAATGGAGAATCCTATTCCACTTACTCATATTCTAATAGGGCAGGTCAAAGCGCAATTTGTAAGATTATCATTAATCAACCAAATAATGCACCAACTGTCTATGATTATACTTATAGTTACTCAATTAGTAGAGCTTCTAATGATTATGTTACATTTGATTATGTTAGTTTATCATCCTCTGATGATCCAGATGCTTCTGACTCAATTGTATTGAGTAGTATTTCAAGTGTTGGTACATGTACAACTAGTTCTATCAGTAGTTTGTCAATTACTAGTGATAACCAAATCAAATTCTTGAGAAATCCATCATTCATTGGAAGTTGTTCATTCTCTTTGGTTGTTTCTGATAGTGATTTGAGAAATCCAATCTCTAAAACTGCAAAAATTACAATCAATGCCATTTCTTCTCCACCAGTTGCTGTCAATGATGCTGTTTCTACAACCTATAACACATATATTGATATTCCAGTTTCCACATTACTTGGAAACGATTATGATTCACTTGGTGGTACATTCTCATTCACTGGTATTAATTGCCCAACAGGTGATTCAACTTATTGTACAGCAGGCACTCCAACTATTCTCAATCCATCTGATCCTGCAAATACAAGAATCATCAGAGTTCAACCAATTAAGGGATCTTGTAATTCTCAAAAATTCGTTTATGGTATCAAATCTGATTCTGATTCAACAACTGCCACAGCTATTGTTACAGTTTCTTATACCAAATGTACATGTTCTTTGAATATGGATATTGTATTTGTTTTGGATGGTAGTTCATCTATTGATGCAGGAAATTGGATTAACATGCAAAACTTTGCATCCAATTTAACTGTTGGATTTGGTTCAAACATTTCACCAACTGCCACCAAGATTGGTATCATTCAATTCTCTACAACAACTGTAACTCACTTGGATTTGAAAGATGGTACTTCCAAGACAGCTGTTCTTAATGCCATTTCATCAGCTGGTCAACTCAAATCCAGTACCAACTCAATTTTAGGTATTAACAATGCTGTTTCAATGGTTTTAAGTCAAGGTAGAAAGGATATCACTAGAAAACTCTTAATTCACATTACAGATGGTATGTCCAATTTACCTTGTGGTATGGGAGCTTGTCGTGCCATGTATGGTAGTGATAAGTCATTATATGGATCTGTTCCTAATTATTGTAAGTCACCTCGTTTCCCAGGTACTGATGCAACAATATGCTCATGGAATGAACCACTCAGTAGATGTAATCCTTGTTCTGATGCTACTCTTAGATCAACTGATTTGAATTCTTGGACAGTTGGAGGTGCTTCAAATCCAGAAAAATCAACTTATGGATCTATTTGGAATTGGAGACAATTAGTTGTAGGTATTGGTGATGGTTTGAGTTCTGGGTATGGACAACTTCAAATTCAAAAGATGAATTACGATCCAAACAATTTAATTGTTGTCGATTGGTCTGATTTGAGCTCTGTTTATCAAACTGTTATTGATAATAGTTGTAATCTTGTCGATTCCACTCAAACCAACGTTCTTGTTCCACTTTCAAGTTCTGGATATTCTATTCAATATCTTGGAAAGACATTGTCCAAATCAAGTTACCTTAATTATGAAGCAACCATTTCAACATTCACTTATCGTGTTAGTGTCTCTTCATCAGCACCTGCTTTACAAAGATTTACCTTAGGATTACAACCTGGTTACAATCAAGATAACTTTGTAAATTATGATCCATACTTCCCAGTTTTCATTGGTCAAGACACTACCACTAATTTGAATGGTTTCACTTTCTTATCACTTCCAAATTCATATACAATTGCAGCTGGTTCATCAGATACCTATACATTGAGTATTGCTGGTGATATTCCTGAAGGTGTTATTACTTATGGTATGTCGGGTGGTTCACAATACACACAAGGAACTGTTAAGGGACCAAGTGGAGTGATCAACTCAACCACAGTTGCTCTTCCACCAAATATTAATTACGGTGATGATTCAAGTTATAGAACTACCTATTGTTCCTCAACCAAATGTTATTTCTTTACCAAGATGAATTATGCCTATCGTATTGAAGCAATGAGTAAGATTTGTAAATATTGGTCTGCCAATGCAACACTAGTTCAAATTCAATCATCCACTGAAAAGACCACACTCATCAATAATGTTTTACCTTACGATGAGAGTGCTACCTTCTTCTTAGGTACTAAGGATTCCGATATTGCAGTTGGATCAACAACTACATGGCAAGATGGTACATCCATGTCCTCCTATACAAATTATCAAAGCAAACAACCTGGTTCCTACACTATTATTTATGCTTCATATAATGCTAATTCTCCAACTGGTACTTGGTGGAAGGGAGGTAGTTATGATACCAACACTCAATATTTACTTTGTCAATTTAAGAAATAAGTCTATTGAGAGGCCAAATGTTAATTAAATAAACCCAATCTTTATAAAATACCATTCGGAGTATATTCCACTCCTCGCAACTACGGTTCAGCTCCTACTAAATGAAATAGAGCGCACTGGTTCTTTTGCAATAATTTGAAACAAACAAAAAAACAAACAACCAAATGATTAAGCTTGCCATTGCTCTCATTCTCCTTGTTGGATGGATCACCTTGTTGGTCCAATCGAAGGATGTTAAATTTTGCATGCCTCCTATTGCTTCCTTCACACAAACCACGAAACATGTTTCATATTATGGAACGGCCAGAAATTCCTCCTACAAGCTCAAAATTCAATACGATAGTAATTTGAATAAGCAACGCACAGATACTTATGAACAAGATGGCACCTTGATCTCATCTGTAATTTCCTTACTAGATGCCTCTAATAATACCATTCTCTATTCCATAAAGAATAATGAATGTTCCTGTATTAATGAAGGTCAGACCGATGGAGCTATTTGGGCTCAATGTATAACTCAACCAGTTTTAGCTAAGGAAACTATTGCTGAACAACCAGCTCTCAAAGTTGGATACAACACTACAAATTCTCAATGGACTAATGATGAATATTATTGGATTGTTCCAGCTAGAGAACCAGGTTATTGGTGGTTCCTTTCACAAATTGAATATGTTATTGATAGGAATAATGTTGAATTGGGAAGTAGTACTTTTTCTGATCATACTCCTAATGTGAATTATCTTTCACTTGTTGTTCCAACTAATTGTCCTTCAATGGGTGATTGTCCATCTCCAAGAAGATGAGATATCAAAATAAAAATCAGTCCAATAACGAAGTTCAATTGTTTCCAACCTCTATCAGAAAATATTACAATTAAGATTTTGATGATTTTGAACTTATATCATTATTTATCAACTCTAAACTTGAAAATTTCTTTACCATTCTCATCCATTGCAGTGACGAAAATGAAATCCTTTTGAACTTCAACACTGAAAAATCCAGGTGCAGTATAAACATTCAAAGATAATGGATTGTAAACATCTGGAATGATGTTTGAACTACCAGCACCTGAAATAATGTAATTTGTCTTGTGTTCTGGTTCTTTAAGCCAATTGAGAAGATGTACGTGACCACAAGTGTACAATGGCACTTGATACTTTTCCATGTATGGCAAGAAGGTATTCATCATATCCTTACTATTTCCACCAATACCTCCAGAATAAACTATTTAAATTAATAAGAAATGTGAAATTTCAAAACCTACTGTGATGATGACCAAATACTAAAGTCCAAGAATTATTCTTTCCTTGATTTGTAGATAAAACCCCATCTAACATGTCCAATTGTTCTTGCTTTCTTTTATATTGAGATTCTAAATTAGAACTCTTCATTAATGGATCAGTCCAGAATGAAACAAATGGACTTGTATCTAACATGACCATTGAAACATCAAATCCACTCAATGTAGAATTCTTAACTAGTGTGTAAAAATGTGAAGGAAGAACCCAACGATTACTAATCTTGGTATAATCAATTTGAGCTTGAACATTTCCTCTGTAATCTATTTCGAATAATAACAATAAATATAAATCTCAACCAAAATATACTTACCATGATTTCCTAAAAGCATATGCCATTTCAAATCCTCAATTCCATCGACATTATAAATATCTTCAAACTTGCTCTTGAATTGTTCATCATTAACATTTTCAACACCATAATTATAAATATTATCACCAATACCAATTACAAAATGACATTTTTGTGTTTTACAGAACTTTCCCATACTGGCAGCAACAGCCTTTTGACCATCATCTGCACGTCCCATATCTCCAACAACAAGAAAACGTAAAAAATCATCTGATGCTGTATATTCAGGAGTAGGATAAATATTTACATTCTTTCTTCCTAAATAAATTGCAATAGCAATAGCAATTACAATACATGTAATTAAACAACACAATCCACAGCCTAGCAAACTACCCACACAAATCTTTTTATTCCGAGACCATTTTGTTTTTTTAGGAAGTACATATTTACTATCATCTGCCAACTCGATATCCCTCAAATTGCTATCCGAGCCATTAGAGAGTGCATCATCATAGTGGAATGATCGAGACATTTTTTTATGAGGCTGAAATTGAATTTTTGAAGAGCGCACTTTCTAAAAACTTAGCGCGCAGTTTTTTTTCCAATTAGAAGTAAAAAAGATAACAATAATTGGCTCTTAATGTTTCAATTGGTTGAGAGGAAGGTATCTAATTGAAATTGGAATCAAACGAGAAGGGTGATACAGTATTAAGGTATGAATAACATGTTTAAGATTCATCATCCTATTAATTCCTCTTTACTATTCGAAACTTGGAGATTGATATTATTATTCATGAAAATCTTTCAAAGTGTTACATGGGTATTTGGCTGAGTCTTATTATGTACAATAGGAGAAATGCGGGTCACCCACACTGTTTGAGAATGTTACACATGAAAAAGCATCTATCTGTTGTGTAAATAAATATTTGGACAACTCTGAAAGTTATTGAAAAAAAAAGAATGAAATTCACTCCTACATTGTTAGTTTTGAGTTGCATGTTGTGCATGGTCATGTGCATGGCCATGAGTAGTCATGTTGTTGTATTAGCATCAACTCCAGAGCAAGCAGATGATACCTATTATTCCGCTCAACAAGTTGAACATGTTTTGAATGGAAAGAAACAACATTTGAAACAAGTCCAAATTTCCCTATTGGAAACTAACATGGGTTTGGAAGCAAGTGATTTGTTTGGAAAATCATCTCCATTGCATGATGTCTATGTTTCTAAAAAGCAAACAAGAAAGACTGAATTATTAGAATTAAAGAGTGAATTAGAATATGAAATTGATAATTTCCAAAAATTGCTTGCTAAGAAACTTGCCATTAATGAAATGGGAGAATCCACCATCTTGACAACAGCTCATGCTATCAGATTCTATCAAGAAATTATCAATGAAGTAAAGATGAAACCATTGAAATTACTTTATAAGGCATCAAGAGATGGTTTCCAATCAAAGCAATTCCACACCAAATGTGATAATCAAGGAGCAACTGTTACAATTATTAAGGCTGATACAGGTGCTATTTTCGGTGGATATACATCTGCTGCTTGGAATACTACTGTCATGAGTCAATTTGCCTATTCTGAACGTGCCTTTTTGTTTAGTTTAGTTTCTAATAGTGGTGAAGAAAGATTTAAAAAGTTGAATCAACTTGCTCCACCTAATTCACCAAGTCAAGGAAGATCAATTTATTCCCATTCTCGTTTTGGTCCTACTTTCGGTGGAGGTCATGATTTATATATTTGTTCTAATGCCCACGAAAATACTGGAAGTTATTGTCATCCAAATACTTATGCTGATTTCGGAAAAGAGTATTTAGCAGGTTCTTATAAGGAATGGCTTGTAAAGGATATTGAAGTTTATTCACTTTAAATATCCCATCTTCCATATTATTATTAATAGGAGGAATTCAAGTAAAGATTTATTAATTCCTCTAAATAATGAATAATTTGTTTTACAGTTTCATTTGCATAATGTTTCTGGATTCTATAAGTCAATTATGGAGTTATTGTAATCAAAGATCTCAAAGAATGATGAAATAGTAGATGTTGTTTGTCAACTGATGAACAACTTTAAAATGGCTCATTTGTATCTCTTGAAAAAACTAATTGTTTCAAAAGCAGTGCAAATTGTTAAAGGAGTAAATGTAAAGTATGAAATGCAGCCACAGCAATACATTACTAAACTGATACTTAAAGCTAAAATGTGAAATTCCATAAAAACTAACTCGTTTCTCCCTCATGGTTTAATTATGATCAATAAACAATTTCAAATTATTAAATATTAATAATTTGAATTTTGAACAAAAAATGAGTGAACAACAACAAGAAACTACCACCATTCCTACAACCACTAGTACAACTGATGGTACTACTGTAGGATCTACAACAACTACCATTTCATCATCGGAGTTGGTAAATGAACAAAATGACAAGAAGAGAAAGAATAAATTTAATAATAATAATAATAACAATAAGAAAAATAAGAAGCAAAATAACAAACAACAAAATAGTAACAAGGAAAGAGATGATGAAGATGCAGATTTTGATGTGAGTGGAGAAGATTTAATGATTGAAGATGAATCTACATTGGTTCATTCATCATTTCCATTTGTTATTTCCTTCTCTTATAATGGAATTCCTTTCAATGGATTACAAATTCAAAATGGAGAAAATTTAGTTAAACATCCACATTTATTAACTATTGAAGCAGTTTTATTGGATATTCTTTATGGTTCTAATGGTGAATCAGATTTTGAACAAGATGAAACAATTATTAGATATACTAAATCTAAAAATTGTAAAGATATTAGATTACAAAGAGCTTGTAGAACTGATAGAGGAGTTTCTGCTGTTAGAAATGCATTTGCATGTGTAATGACATTACCAAATACTCAAAATCATAAGGATACATTTAAATTTAATAACGAAGAACTTTGTAAAACATTGAATGATAGAATTAATAATCATGTTAGAATTAAGAATCTCAATTTGATGGATCAAATCAAAATTTTCAATATTCAAAGAGTTCCATCAAGATTTGTATTACACCATTGGTGTCAATTTAGAAGATATCTCTATGTTTTACCATTATCTGCTTTGGATTTATCATCAAGAAATATTATTACAAAATGTAACAATATTTTCAATTTAGAAACAAATGAACAAAAATGTCAAAAATTGAATGAACTACTTGGACATTTTGAAGGAATTCACTTATTCCACAATTTTACAGTAGATGCTAAACCAGGTTCAGACAGTTCTAGAAGACATGTTAAAACTTTGAAAATTATTGAACAAAACTTAGAAGGAGACTTGCCTCATGTTGTTATTGAAATTAGTGGAAGAAGTTTCATGTTACATCAAATTAGAATGATGATTGGTACTGTTATTGCTCTCATGCGTGGTATGGCACCAAATATGAATACTACAGTACAAGATAATACTATTGTCAATGATTTTTTCGAAAATTTATTCAAAGCACAAACAGAAGTGTTATTACCAATGGCTCCAAGTGAAGGATTATTCTTGGACAATTTGGATTTCCCAAATTTCAATGCCAATATTGTTAAACCACCTTTTGAACCAATTAAATGGACTGGAACAGCAGATGAACATGCAGAAATCTTTAAAAAGGATGTAATTTTACCAAACATTCTCAAAGTTTTGAAAGAAAAGAATGTTGTCAGTAATTGGCTCATTGATATTCATTGTAATAAGGCAAAATACTTTGCCAAGCTCGCTAATAAAAAGAAAAGGTAAAACATTCAGTCAAAAAATTCCCGCCAATTTCGGATACAACAAACTACAACAACAAGAAAAAAATACCTCAACACACAGCCTGCAATCTATAGTATCATCAAAAAATGAGGAAAAAAACACAACAAAATCAATCATTTCAAGTAGTCTATGAAAATGTTACAGAATTTGAAAAAGCCTTACTCACAAATCAAAATACACCTAACCATGTACTAGTTCTTGATGTACACGCAACATGGTGCGGCAAGTGTAATTCAGTATTGTCTACCTTTGAAAAAATTAATATGGATTATGGAGATGACCATCAAATCATTTTTGGTGTGTTGGACTCACAAAAATTGGTGACTGAGTTGAATGAAATTATGAAACCTGCTGTTCGTCTAGGAGTGACCATCATGAGTGCAAGAGGTTCATCTAAAAATCTATTAACGCTAGGAGAAGATGAAGTTCTCAATGATGAAGTTAAAGCAAAGAAATTGTATAAAGAGGATGTAAAAAGAAAAAATTATAAGGCTCTTTTGGAAACATTTGTAGGATTATCGGAACCACATTTCCTAATTTTTAAGGAAGGAGAATTAATAAGAAAAATTAGAGGTGTAAATACACCAATGATCCATAAACTGATCGTCCAATTGCTTACTAATGAACCAGCAGAACATCCTGAGGAACCAAAGGTTGACAAAAATGCTGAGGTACAACTCGTAGTTGAACCAGAGAAGGAAGAAGTTAAACCAGTCGAGGAAGAAAAAAAGGAGGAAGTCATTGTAGAACAATCTGCAGAGGAACAAAAAACAGAAACAATAGCAACTGAGGAGACAGTAGTCGAGGAAGAAAAGAAAGAGGAAACAGTTGAGGAACAAAAGGCTGAAAGCTCAGTTGAAACTAAAACTGAAACAACTGTAGATGCTACTACTGTAACTGAAACTAAATCTGAAACCACCACTGAGACAACAGAAACAGAAGAAAAAACAGAAGTTAAAGAAACGACAGAAATCCATGAAGAGGAAGCCAAGACTGCAACAGAATCTGTGTCTTTGGAAACTGTTGAACATTCAACTGATAATCATGAAATAACTACCGAGAAAACTTCTGAAGTGGAAGCACCTCCAAGACCAGTTGAGGATGTTGTTTTTGAGGAAAAACCTGTTGAAACAGTGGCTGTATCAGAAGAAGTGGAATCACATGGAGATATTTCTAATGAAGAGCAAGTTGAAACAAAAACTGAAGTCAAAACTGAACAAGTCGAAACAAAAACTGAAACCAAGGTAGAAACTAAAACTGAAACAACTGTAGATACTACCACAGCAACAAATACAGAAACCACTACCACCACTACAACTACAACTGAGGAAGTTAAACCTGAAGTGACTGGAAAGTACAAGGAAAAGTCTGGAAAGATTTGGGCTGTCACAACCTCCACCGCTTCAACATTTGAGTTATTAAATGAACAGGATGGAAGAAAGGCCACTGGTAAATATACTAAGGATTCCTCAGGAAATTATTCCATCACAATAACTTTCCATGATCCTAGTGGAGATGTTGATTTGAACTCTGTAACACCAAACCTTAACACTATTCCACTCAGTAATGAAGATGCCTTCACAAAGGTAGAATAAAGAAATGACGCTACAGTGACAACTGACACTAAAACTACAGAAATTAAATAAATAATTGTAAATATTTATCCAGATTTGAATAATAAAATTGCTAATCCATTCAGTGTAAAATAAATAAAACATTTAGCTTCGTAAGTTACCTTTAATTTTTAAATGTCACAAATTCACTCCAACTCAACTTACCATAGATCCGAAACTTTTTCCTACTATACAATGCCTTTTTCATATTTTAAATCCAAATGCTATTACTACTAATAAAACTTACCAGTATTTGCCTTTAAATAATTTTAATAACTTTCATGTATGAACAACACATTAAAACCTACCATAAACTTCATCAAATTGTTTTTTAATAAATGTAGCAATATCCCTTTCCACAGAATATTTATCCATAGCTTGTTTGGTTACCGTTATTACTAGATCCTTCATTTCATCAGTCATATCTATATTCTTTATATTCAGATTATCATCGGAAGTTGATTTGACAGCACCACTGCTACTAGCAATCGAAGACATTTTTTTCACAATAATTGAAAGTTTATTATTATTGGTCTGACGAGGAAGCAACATTTGAAGAAACAAAAATAATCTTTTCGATTGTGGTAAAGAGTTCAACCAATTCTTTTTCTTTGGAGAGTGACATTCCACTTTCTTCATCATTCTTCTTCTTTTTAGCAACTAAACATTCAACAACTAATTGTTGACATTTTGTTAAAGTTGGAATAATCAAATCTTGATAAGCTGATCCTAATTGACCTTTCGAATATTCTTCCATAATAGAAGGTTCTTCAAGATAGGATAAAACAGGTGAAACTAACTTTCCAGGAATGAATAAAAGAATTGGCTTATCTCCCATCATTAATAAATATTGACAAATTGAAATCAATCTTGTACCATAAATAATAGCTCCAGAAGATAAACTATCATCACTCAATTTAGCCAAATGTTCAACATGATTAATCTTCAATTCTTGTTTTCTTTCTTTCAAATAAGTTTTTTCTCTCTTTTTATCTAAAATCTTAATAAAAACGCTAAATTGTTTTGCAGTAAATTCAAATTGACTAATAAATGATTGCAATGTAGTATTATTAGCATTCAAACTTTCAACAAGAGTATTTAATTCCTTAACTTCCTCCTCTCTTGTCTTATCAAGTTCAACCTTCTGATTAAGTTGTTTCATTAATAATTTAATTTCTCTATTTAATTCAACAAATTGAGTTTGTTGTTCTTCACTTGCCATTGATAATAAAGTATTATATTCTCTAATGAAATGTAAATTCTTTTCATTAATGTTAATACTTGTAGTATCAACAGGTTTCTTACTACTTGATTGTTTACCAGATTGTTGTGTTGGAGTTGATCTTAATAAATTTTTACAAGTATCATAAACCATTAAATAAACAATCATTGTACATTTAGTTTTGATAATATGTTTTTCAACTGGAACAATAAATTCCTTTTCAATACTTTCTTTACGTTGTCTATGTAAAATTTCAATAGATTTGTTATGTATAACAATTTGTGTATATAATTCATTGAGTTTTTCTTCAACATTAAGTTCACTGCTCAATTTTTGTTCCAATTTCATAGTTTGTTGATTAACTATTTGTTCCTTGGTTTCTAAATATAATTTTTCAAGTTTAGGAATGAAATAATTTACAATAGATTCAATAATAGAATCATCTGATCCACCAAACTTGTTAATCATATTTTCATTTTCTTTATCATTATCTAAATATACAAGTAATTGTTTTTCAATGTGTGAATAAATATCATCCTTCTTTGGTAGTAATTTCTTAATTTGATCATTTTCATTAGAAACTGGTGTTGATGATTTGGTTGATTTACTCTTTTGCTTCTTATTCTTATCATTTGAAGGTTGGGAAGGAGGAGGTGTACTAGTTGTTGATGGATTACTCTTTAAATAAATTTCAATAGCTTGAATAGCAATAGATTTGAATTGATCATTTAAGATTTGATCAATCATTTCAACAGTCATAATATATCTATTATCAAAAACAATAATATCCTTGATATTCTTACTAAGAGTAATATACTTATCAACTAATTGTTTCATTTCACATGAAGTATCAATAAGAACACAATGATCACCACCATTATTTTCAATATGTAATGGAATTGATTTGTGTTTATCATTATTACCATTAATAGTAGTATCGAATATATTTTTAAAAGATTCAATCATTTTCATGTGAATAATAATTTCATCTTCAATATTAATAAGATCATGTTCTTTCATTTCTCCATAACCTGTTAAATAGTTAATAATTTGTTGTGTATTTTTAAATGCTTTATATCCTAACATTGATTCAACTCTTTCAACAGAAACATAACCATTACTATGAATAAATTTACAAACTTGATCAGTTGCCATCTTTTCATAAATATTTGGAACATATAAAGTACTATTAACTTGTAAAGTACCATTAATTTGTTTGTTCTTTATCAAATCTTTAACAATATTTTGATAAAGTTCTAATTCAATTTCAATATCATCAGCATATTCATTACCATTACTTTCATTCATTAAATAAAACTTTTTAGTTACTTTTAATAAATCATTACATTCCATAGATCTACTAGTAATACTATTACAAATACCAATTGTAATAGATTTTAAATTATTAATATATTTCTCTGTATATAAAGAGTTATTACTAAATATTGTTCCATTTAATAATAAGTGCATATATTTTGTAATGATATGTTCTTTAATAAAATCAGAAGGTAAAAACAATTGTTTTGTTAATGTTCCGATATAAATATAACCTGATAATTTGAGTAATTCATTAATTTCCATAACAACTGATTCAAGATAGGAAGGTGTCAAAATTTCGCATCCATTAATCAAGTCAGGAAGAACAATTTGTTTTTGTATTAAATTATGAATAGGTTGTTCTAAATAGGTAAAATCGACTCGTAATAATTTTGGTAATTCATTCTTATTAATTCTTCCTCCATATTTTTCTAATAGAATTTGTAATTCATATTCAATTTGATCTCTAGTAATATATTCTTTACCATCAGATGTAAAACATAATTGTTCAGCAAAATTAGGATCTTGCTTTTTAATATATTGGATCAATTCAATAATGTTATGTTCATTCAATTTGTAAGATCCACCCGAAAGTGATTCTTGTTGTACTTGTTCAAATTGCTGTTGCAATTGTTCAATAGATAATTCCATTAAATCTATATCAGCCATTTTGTCTATCTATTATATTGTTCGATGAAGATGAAGAGAATTGATGATGATGCAGAACACTCAAGGCTTGTTCTTTGATCCTTAAGACAACAATTTGATTTTTTTAAAATGAATAAAAAATGAATTTTTCATTGTCCAACAAGCCTAAAATTTCCATGTCGATTGGTGTCAACAAGGCTTCCAACAACACCTCATCAACAACTGCTACATCATCATCAACAATAGGTAAATCTGGGAATGCCATCAAACAGCAGGGTTCCACAAATACATCATCCACAGTGAGTACTAAATCAACAACTTCCAAATCATCATTGTTTGAAGAGGATGAGGAACAAATTGTCGATACCAAATCTAACAACAATAATCAAAAGAAAGGACAACAACACTCTTCTCATGCCCACTTTTATGCTAAACTTCAACAGGAAAAGAATAATGATAAGAAGCCATCCATGAATATAGATGTGTCAAGTTGGGGAAGGGATGAGGAAGATGAATCGGAACAAACAAACATGATTGAAAGTGGTTTCTCCAACATTAGAAATGTTGTTTCATCACAATCTAATAATTATCCTCTCAACAAGTCAACATCAAATCAGAATGAAGTAACAGTAGAAGGAGAATCTAAAAAACCAGAAGGCTCCAAATATATTGCTCATTTAGTTAAAGTGGCTGAGGATAGAAAGAAGGAAAAGGAATTAGCACAAATGAGAAGAGTACAAAAACAAGCAGAGGCTAACAGTGCCACTACTTCCGAAACTCAAGTATTTGTTACAGAAGAATATAAACAATATTTAAAGGAACAAGAAAGATGGACCGAACAAAAGGAAAAACAATTACAAGATGAAATTAACAATGATGTAACAAAGAAGGGAATGGGAAACTTTTATAAGAATTTATTATCAACACCCAATTCTTCTAATGCAAGTATTAACATGACTCCTGATAGTAATAATCAACAACAACAACAATCAAATGTTATTAATAAGCCTTATGTTTCAAAGGTTGATGAAAAGAAAGCCTTGGAGGAAACAATTAATAGAAATGATGAACAAGAATTATCATCAGAAAAGAAGAGAAAGAGACAAGATGAGGATATTTCAACAACAGCAACAAATAAGGAAGATTTGATCATTGCACCAATTTCAACCAATATCAATAAGGATGAGGCTAAATTGAGTGCTAGAGAAAGATATCTCAGAAGAAAGGCAGAAAAAGAGAAATCAATTGAATAACAAATATTGGAATCCTTGTAAAGATAGAAGATACGTTTCGAATGAAATTTCCTTAATTCAAAGATCAGATTAAGCAACCTTTTTGGTACTATAGCTGTAGGAGGTGTGGATTTACGGATTCCAATGTGAGGTTGGAGAAAATGGTCAAAATATTGGAATTTCCAGGTTCATATTCGAATATGAACGCAATGCAACTTCAAATTGGCATATGAAGCCAATATAAACTCATTCAATTTGAAGTGCAACTCTCAATTTGAAACTATTCATCCCACCCATTGAAACGAAAGAGTGCGCACCAATTCAAACAAAAAAATGTTACCACAACAAGAAAGCCTTCATGAACAAGAAGAGGTTAATTCAAATAGTATTATGGAAGATGCTATTGTTGAAGCCTTTGAGAATGATGATGATTATATAACTGATCCAACAGTTAATATTGATAATTTTGATACATTATCTTTATCATCACTTTCATCATTGGTGATCGGAAGTAATAAATCACATCATGATTCAATGACAGGATCTTCATCTCTATTAGAAGAACATCACGAATTATTACTCAATTCATCTCGTAATATTATTGCTAATTCATTCAATGAACTTCCGAATGAAATACTTGTACACATCTTAATTTACTTGAATGGTGCTCAAATTATTAAATTAGAATGTTTATCAAAGAGATTTTATCAATTAATTCATCATGAAGATGAATCAGAACGTAATTATAATAAAAAGATTAGAAGAGGAAGAATACCTTCAAAGGAAAAGAGAAAACATCAAAGAAGATTGTCAATTAATTTGGCAAATATGATTGCAAGCTCTGGTTTAGATTTGAATTCAATCACTTCTGGTTATGAATTTTGGATGTTTTTAAATGAAGTACACTTTAGAGTATGTATTTACAATATTTCACATTTACAAATACTTTTATACAACTATAATATATTATTCAATATCTTTTACAAATAATACTAATACAAATAATAATATAAATAGGATGAAACTCAAAAACGTAGAAGAGATTATTCTTCAGCAATTCAACCTAGAATTTTCTACATGTATCAATTAAGAGTTCAATGGTTAAATGAAAAGTATAATTTAGAAAAAGCCATCAGATCACTTGAAGATGAAATTACATCTCATTCCTATTTTAATGAGGTTTGCATATTTTCACCACATTTACTCTATCTTCAATATTTATTATTTTTATTAGATAGAGATTATGCTGCTATGGATTTGAGATTTCATGCATTCAATGAATTGAATTTAAATATTGATACTCATGTTAAACCACTTATTAATCATATTTTACATTCAATTTATGATAATAGTGATTCCAAATTATCAATGGTTGCTATTGTCAATTTGGCATCACCTGATATTATTAAGAGACCAATTACTAGCAGTTCAGTACATGGAATTACACAAGAATCTCAAGCTCAACAATTACTTGAAGAAGCTTATGCTCATGATTTTAAAGATAGACAAGATGTTGGTATGATTAAATTCATTCATGAAATGCATTTCAATAATCCAATTACAACCTCAACTTCAATGAGTAATAGAACATTGAGTAAGGTTGATAATGAAAAAGTTCAATCATCACTCAATACAATCTATGCTAAATGGTTTAAGAAATGGGGTGAAATTATCAAAACAAAACCTGAATATTCCTCACTCAATTATTACAATACTAGACAAATTGAAACCATTCAAATCAAGTCAGGATTTACCTATGATAATTTATTGAGATGTGCAAATGGTTGGTTAAAGAGAGAATATGTTTATGCAAGACTTTTAAAGAAGGAATTACAATAATCTTTTTTATATATAAATTTAAATATTATCATATTATATCACATACTATATTTTGTAAATAGATCTTTACTCAGCATCCGGATCAAAATTATTTAACTTTTCTATACTTGTATTCCAATTCCTTATATATTTCCATATATTTATCATCCTTAATATATGTATCCATAAAATCTCTATACATTCTCTTCACATCATAATGAGCAGAAAGATAAAATCCAGAAACGACACCTATCACAAAGTACATGTTTTTTTTAATTTGAGTTTTCCTTACAAGACTGCCAGGAGAATTGTTTTCCTTCACGATGTTCATTAAAGGAACTTTTGATTACATTGGATATATTGGTCTTTATTTTGATTTCTTATCATTATTATTAGTATCTAATTCATCACTAATTGGAATATCACTTCTCCATTTAACAGCAGCTCTTTTATAGAATGGCCAAGGTGGAACAACAAATATCAAGGCTAAAACTATTCCTAACAGGAAAATTCCTAATGTAAATGAAAACCTTTCAAAATAAAATCCAACAATAAATCCTATTATCTATTTAAACGTAATTATTAATATTATTCAATTATTCGTGATGATCAATTTTGGTTCCGATGATGAATAAAATAATGATGATTTATAAATTGATTAATACATCTATAATAATATATATATTGAAACATTACTGATGATGAAATTAATAAATATCTGTACACTGATTCGGCAAGACTTTGTCCTCTAAAATCGATTGAAGTCATTTTTTATTATTTGAATTTTATTATTACTACTTGGTTGACGACGTATTTTGTTTATCATCATACACGTGTTTTTATTTCGAAAATAATGACAATAGGTTTTATTACACTCTTACAACATTGATGATTTATTAGAAAAGCCTAATTG